>NW_020215913.1:0-56155 GCF_003070985.1 Temnothorax curvispinosus | reverse complement strand
TCTCTCTCTCTCTCTCTCTCTCTCTCTCTCTCTCTCCCCTCTCCCCTTCTCTCTCTCTTCCTCTCTTCCCCCCCCCACTGCGTGGATTTCCGTGTTTCGCGATTTGCGGTTTCCAAACCGCCGGCTAGCACTCCGCGGAAGGGGGTAGCGTTGCGAGAGGAGTAAAAGATCTCTCTTTATCTCTGTTTCTCCACGTCTCTTCGCCTCAGTCGGAGTCTTCCGCTCGGGTAAACATCTACCGGAAACTATCCCGTGGAAAAATAAGCAATGCACGGGGTTCGCGTGGCATCGACGTGATGTTTCGCGGGTGGTGGTGGTATACGCGATTTCATTCGGCATGAAACGAGTGTAACTTAAGAGCCGCTATCACGCGAGAGTCTCTTAACTCGCGCTGCAAGTAAACGCTTACGTTTTACCGTGTAAACGCACCGAGTTCCGTCTTACAAAAGAACTTTGTCTACCTTCGTTTACGATACTTTCTAAAAACGGATGCAGCACGTGTCTCTGAATGTAAGTTTCTTCGTGTACGTTTGCTTGTCGATTATCTAGCTTCGGCAGTGAATCTATTCCGCTGATGCACCGTTTGTTTTTTTCGTTCACGCGAACGCGAGAGAGGCTTAGTGTTTAGGCGCGTTTCTATGGGAAGGCCGGCTCCATTTTCCTGGCCGTCGAACGTCCAACAGGGTACTCTCACACACGTAATTCTCTCACACACACACACACACACATGTCGCGGGAAATTAATTAATTAAATCGCCCTCGTTGCGCGCGGGATGATCGATACTGAAAATTAACTGCCGCCGTAATACTCACGGCGCAGGCCCGTCTGTCTTTCGCGGAGACGGCCTGTCGTCGACGGGAACGACAAATTAACGGACGGGCTAATAATCGTGAATACGCGATCGCCGAGTTATTCTGCGTCGGCTGTGCTAATGGTGTTCGGCCTGTCGTAAAAAGCTTCCGCGGTTTTATTTCAAAATATTCTCACGACGCAATCTTAATTCTTTCTTCTTACAATACCAAGTGATTATTCGAGATTGCTACCAAATAGAAATGCATCTTTTCTAACAGCGTGAATTTTGTACTTTAAATGGAAAAGTTTGTGCGACCGATTTTCACTTGTTCTCTTTCTCTTTCATCTGAATGTGTACTTAACCCTAGAACGCATGTATCATTTTTTTTACCTTCTAACGCATGACTGGGGGCAATATCGACCCCACGCTTTATTTGATCGTAAAACCGGTCCTACAGAAATAAAGGGCCTTTAAACCTACATGAATTTCTTCGTTTTTTAATAACGAAGAGAATGGTATGCGGTAAATTTAATTTTACTCAAGTTTAGTTAGTGAAAAATCCATTTAAAGACTCGACAATAATGTCACTCGCTAGCTCAGGAGCGTTTTTCAAAGTTCGCCTGGGGTCGAAATCGACCCCTCTCATGCGTTCTAGGGTTAATCTCGCGGAATCTCATTTTTGTATTAATTTGCAGAAATAAGGTCGCGAATATATACGCGTTCCGAGTATTGCGGTGTCGCGCGCGATGCAATAATCGGTAACAAGCCGATCAAAACATGGCCCCGCCGATTTCCGAAACGCGGTTGGAATAAAGGATTCGTCGCGTTTGTGCCGTAAATAAATCGACAGAATAGCGTCGCGAGAGCCGCTGAAAATAACGCCGTGAGTTGTGAGGCGCGCGCTACCCACCGTCGTTCATCGGCGTCGGTCAGTTTTCGAAAACAATTTCGTTGTGTGTACAAAACCGCCGATCGTCGACGCGGCGTATCCAATAATGCGAACGTTCGATGATCCGATCACGTCTCCTCGTTAATTAGATCGGATTACCGAGATTGCGCGCGCCGAGAGCACGATTTTTGGTTGCGCGGGCGAAAAACGATTCGCTCTCCCCCTCTCTCTCTCTCTCTCTGTTTCCCTCTGTTTTTTTCGCCTCGCCGTTGAAAATCAATTTCTTGTTACGCGTAAGCCGCAGAAGCGTTCTCGCTATCATGCGTATTTCGGGTATATCCCACCCCGGAAAATGGTTTTTGGTATAGATACATGATAAAATGGATTAGTCGTTCTACGTGCAGATGGATGGAAAATTCTTGTCACGTAGAAATTTTGGCGATACCGTATTTGGTTGGGCAAATATAGAAACAATAGACCATCGAATACGTATATCGCGTATTTTCCGGTTATTCTGAAAATATATGACGTTTTAAGAATGTAAACGGAGGGGAAACCTAACTTTCCATCATTCGCAATTGCGGTAATTTGCCGCGCGTTTTCGATAATCCTAATTATTACATAAAATGACGCGATGTAAACGGAGCTCAGCGCGCGCGTCAGTCCTCGCGTCGGCGAACAATCCGAGGCTCTTCAACCAGGAAGCGAGTAATTTCGCCATCCCGCACGTCCACCCACCGAGCAGCGGAGAGAGATACTTAATTAATTCCACCGCTCGATGGAACGCCGCCGATATTCTTGCGGCGATAAAAATGTCGCGGCATAGTGGCAGCCGCGCGGGTTTTATCAGCGGAAAAATAACGGAGGGTGACTTTTGTAATAGATCTGACGAGAGGTGCGATTTTATAATCCGATTTGTGATCGAATATCTTTTTCTCTTCTTTGCAGAAACTATAAAGAGGATATAATTTAGGAAGTAACTTTGTTATAAAATACAACCATTTATAATCTACAGAAAGTAACTTTGTTATTTCCTGTAAATTATAAGTAATTGTATTTTATAAATTTAGACGAGCGTGCTTTTCTTTTATCCTTATTTTCCTTTTTTGCAAATAGTCCCAGCCTACAGATCGCAATATGTTAGTTGAGAGTCAGCGAATCAATTCGTTATTAGCGATATCTTAAGTTTTCGTCGGGAAAAACGACGACGGCTTCAGGCTTCTTGAAAATTCAATCTCGACAGATGTGTGTCAGGGCCAACAGGTCCCTTACTTTACTTCTCGTCTGTTACATTCCGAGGACTCATTAATGTGACTCTGAGCAGACGTTCAACTGCAGGCAAATAGATCGGCTTTACAGTCACGGACCAAAAGCAGCCAGATTATCGTATCCCGTGGAGTCGGGATTTATTTGACTAATATTAAGACATGGTTTACATCTATGCTTTAGATTAACGCCAGTCAGTTCAACCTTCCGTCTCTATTTATAATGCTAGGTTAAAAAGAGTCAACAAATCGCAGGATTGGATTAACTTTGATTATTAATGTAACCCGACCTGATTTGCTCTGTTTAGAATGTCAAATTTACGTCAATTTGTTATAATATTTGAAAGTTGAAATAGAATGTACCTTTTAATTAAATTCTTGATCCTTTTCGTTGGTCAAACATTTTTACGAAAACTTCGTATTGATGTGATGTGCATTAATCATTTGTTAAGTCAGATATTTTCTTATATCATTCTTGCGGAAGCTCAAGTTTGAAAAATCAACACTTTGCACACGTAATATCGCAAAGTATTTCTTAAGTCCACGCGTTAGCCGGCGGTCGTTTATTAGTTCCGGTCAAGTAACTGTGAGGCATCGGCAGCTGCCTTACGTCAAATACCTCTGGTCATAACTCAGCATTTTCGTCGAACCGTTCTTGGTCTACGAATCGCTTCGCGAGCGCGACCTTTCGAGCCGGCGGAAAGGTTATTTGGGAATCGGTTTGCGCCTCCGTTTTGCGCTCTAAATCGTTCGTCTCGCTCTAGAATCTAGAAGAAGCCCCAGACGGTTGAATACAGCTGTTCAAGCCTTGCACATGCTCGAGACACCGATGTTTACATTATTACCGCCGCTTCGCTGTCGCGATTTTGAAGAGCTGCTGCACCTGTCTGTCCCGTCAGCGACTCGTTAACTTGCGATTAGTGGCTTGCACATACATCTCGCGATAAAAATAAAATGATAACTTTTTTTTATAAAGTATCGCAAAGTATGCTCTCTTACGTGAGATAAGTTCGTGCAAATAGTTACGGCTTATTATTACAAAAAGTCGATCCGATAGTATAACTCGAGAGATCTCGAGAGCTCTTGATAATATCAGGCCATATAAAAAACTCTGACGGCTTATGTACGCTTAATTAAGATATATATCTTCAGATATATTATTCTGAATTATAAGAAGTGAGAGACAGAGAAAAAGAGAGAAAGAGAGAAAGAGTCGTGAAATATAATTGAATGAATAAAATATATATACAATTATAAAATAACGGGTGTTCTTGAAATATATAGATATTTCGAAGAATAATCTTGAAACTTCTTTATCGGAACATCCCTGCATTTTAAACATACGATAAAATGCGTTATGATAGCACGCGACAGCCGGCTGGCTCGCGTCGTCACGCGAAATAATCTGGTGAGCGTTCGGAACGACAATTTGCGCGTTGGATGGGTTCGCGTGTTCTATTCGCAGAACGTATCGCCGTTCCGTTCGGCAAAGGTATTACTCAGCGCGATGAGATTATTGCGAAACGAAGCATTGTCGCCGGGTGCACTCTTCGAAACAATAATCGCGCTCGGATGGACGCGCTCCGATTATTGGCGGACAGGACAATTTCATTTTGCACGCATAATTGCGCGCAATGTCGATGTATTTAGCTGTGCCTAAATTTCGCGTTATTCCAGTCGAAACTGATCGAACTATTCGCCTGGTTCAACTGACGATAGATTTGGGCTATTTCGCGCGGAATAATCGAATTTTAGTAATGAAACTTCGCGAGGAGCGCTCTATTTCTATCTTTTATCAAATCAATATGCGACAACAGTTAGGATTGGATGATTCCTTCATTTTCTTGACACATATTTCTCGATATGCATTTAAAAAAATCCTTTTTTTTTTTAATTTTCTGCGCAATCTATTTTTATATTTTATATTTTTTTTTGTATTACGAGACTTGTGACGGGTAAAACAAATTGCGTTTTTTAGAATAATGATCAAATCCACGTTTTTACACGGAGCTAGAATGTGTCGCTCACTCGCGTGTGTGTCGTAACTCTTTTCGATTACATTGTACCCAGGTCGGCAGCGGAAACGAGGTTACCGTCTGCGTGACGGTGATTTAATGAAAGTGACGTCTTGGCACTGGGATGCGCCGATTGGAGATTAATCCGTTGAATTGCGTACGTACATGGGATGTGCACATGTGCTGCGCGCGCGGTGTGTTACCGAGAATCACGCTACACCCCGCGCGCGCGTACCTCTCTCGTACGTGCGCACTCGCACACGCATAATTTTAAGTTCGCCTACCTATATTGGCTTGAGGCGAGTGCACGCTTTTATCAGCTTATCTTTGAAAGCGACGGTAAACATTTGAATTATTAAGCCGCCTCCACGCTTTGAAACGCCTCGGTGGATGAGGAGACCGGTGCGAAGGAAAGAGAGAAGAGGACGAGGCCACCCGATATAATAACTGTGGGACGGAATAAAGGGGTAACTCGAATGCTAGAAATTAACCCTTCGTGAAACGCGGTCGTTTCTACCTGGGGAAACTTTGGAAATGTTATATTTTCCCTCGGTGGAAAGGGAACTCGCGAATTATAGGCCTTCTCGTAAACTTTGCGAGAAAATCCCCGTATTTAAATTTTAGTGTATGGCCTCCATTTTCCGTAGAATACCGCAAAATATTCGTGAAATATAAGTTTTAACGTCTAATAATATGGAAGATCATAAATCCTGATAGTAGATATTCGGTATTCAGTAAAATACCGCAAAATATCTGATAAATTTCAAGGTCTGACGAAATGATTAATCCTAGAATATTGTTACGCAGGACAGTTTGGTGCGCACTACAAATCGGATTACAGAGAGATAAAATTCGTAACGTGGAAAATGTAATAATCGAAACGCGCTGAATATTGCATGTTTGTTGTCTGATACGTTTGACGTCATTTGTATCCGTTGATATACAGTATGTTTCGTGTGCAAAATGGTATTGTCAGCTCGGAAAATATTACAGATAGGCGGAGTGTCGCACAGAGAAAGATATTCATTTAGGAAAAATATTATTTCGTTTCGTATAATATATTGTGGAAGCTCAAAAATACCTTTGCACAATAATATTGTTTCGCGTGCGCTCGATTAATATTTAAAATTATTTAAACTGAAACACTTGCGATTTGTTAAATATTGTATAAACCCGGTGAGCCGGATAACAATGGATACAATTGATTTATAACGGTCTAACAGAATATAATAGGCCCATAAATCGCGAAAGAGAACAAAGAGCAAAAGAAGGGAATGTCCTCTTGTACGTTTCACCAGAATCTCTATGTTCTCTAAAACGGTTTGACAGTAGTGTTCAACTTGCATGACGCTCAATGCCCGTCAAATAGCTCGTTGCAATTATATACTCATCTTCATGACGCAATCAGTAATGCAGCGTGAATACTGGTAAGCGAAGTACAACAAATGCAGCAGAACCCATTGAGGTCAAGAACCATTTGCAGTGTTTGCGAGAACACTCGGGTACACTTCTCATAGCAAATACAATATAATTGCAGATAACAGTACTCCGAAAATTGACACCAATTTGATGTTATCTTTTCTAGGTACTGTTATACTTGAATTGCCATCCTTGCGACATATACTTGGAAAGTTTTATTTAATTACTATTTTAGAGATAGATAGGGATGAGTTAGAATATATCTTGCTTGTGCTAAAATGAAAATCCAACACGGCATATGATATTCAACACATTGTCTGCCCAGAAAGTTTTACATGTCTTACCGTGTACATGTCAGTTGAATTTTCGTTATCACAAGCATATAAAATATGATAAAATTTACATAATATTTTTCAAGTAAGGCTGTTACCTCATGAATAGTGTGTTATCTCTTGAATAATATTTTTACTTTACATTGTTATCTATCCATTTGTCATTCAAATTTTCCATTAAATAGCATTTATTTCTTACAAACGTTTTAAAAAAATTTTGATAGCGTCGATCGAGGCGTCGATTAAAGAATGGCAGTCAGCCATCATTGTTAATAATTTGTTCATATTTCAGAACATTGGAAGATATTATTCACTTAATATCACTCTCGAATTTATCTAACCGTTGTAGGCGAAAGTTTACGGGGTCGTGCAAAAAAGAGACGATCGAGTTCGGGAAGAAGCTGATGAATTTGTTAGAGTTCTCGGAGTTCTTTCGGGGTAACTTCTATACACCAGAACTTTCACCTTCGCTGTTAGCGTGTGTTTTCGCTTCGGGCTGTAGATATTCGGCGAGGTTACATCTTTGTGATTTCAATCGATCACCTTCGCCAATTCGTTCATGTATTTCGCTGTACGAAACATGAAAGGGATTGCGGACAGACTCGCCTTCTTGCTCTCCGAATGGAAAAAGTGAAAGTATACTGGTGGGTCAAGTGTGCGTAAGGATTCTTGCGTAATGGCGCGATCCATCTTACTCTTTCGAAGGTTGAATGTCTCGATATATATCTCCCTTTTCCTTCTTCAATTGCTTTATTTATTTATAAGGATTTGATTATGTGTTGGTCTGTTCCGTGTTAATATTGTCGATACATTTCACGCCGTCTATAAAGAGTATCGATAACGCTCGCTTTTTTGGTGGATTATCAACGCTAAATAAGTGAAGTATATACTTCGCCTATGAAATAGTTTCACGTACATGCGAATTGTATTAGTTGACACGTAAAATATCAACATTACGACGTTGATATTTTCACGCTAATAGCTTAGTATCGAAACTTAGCTCACGATAGTTTCCCCTTTTGTAGACTTGCGATACTTTCCAAGTATCGATCGCGTTTCCCGTCTCGACCACGTGTTTGCGCGTATTCAGAGTGCGGGCCACGTTTTCGTAACTTCTCTTCGTAACTTCTCCTCGGGATAATTTCCCGAAATGCTCAAGGCCGCGGAATCGAAGCCTCCGAGAAAACGGAGACTGCTATACGTATTCGTGAAATGATTCCTCGAAACCAGTTTCTCGAAGTGGTTTCTTTTTCCTCTTTTCTACTTCATCTACTCTTTTTTATTCATCTTGTTTACACAGCTTCGCAGTATCCTGTCTCTTCTGTTCTTGTTCGCCTTTGTGGCGCATAATAATCCATTGTTGCGACTGTGATGCCATTTCGAGCGACAACTATAGAGTTTTTTTTAATTTTAAGGAGTATGAGTAACACGGGCGAAGGACTACAGGTGCCTCTTCTCGGTGTTTTTTCGTGACTCCAACGTCCGAGGGTCGACATTCTTCAAACCGGTTAATTCTCCCTCGCTTTTCTCTCTTTCTGTCTACTCTGTCCTCGCCCCTTATCCCTCGCTGCGGTCAAAATAGTTTTCTTCTCATCTTCAGTGGTTTTAAAAGACTCCGCCTTATAAATAATTCTATCAAATTTATTTAATTTTATTATTTCTATGCACAGCTAATTTTTTATAGCAAAAGTTTTATCGATCATTCGCTCTTCTTAATATCAATCATTCATTTTTCTTAATATTAACAGAAATTATATATTTTCGACACTGTTAGGATTATTACATTAGATTGTTATACTTAGAGTAACAGCTGACGCGCAAATATACGTGGATAAAATATTTGGCGAACGATTGCGCGTACGTACGCCCGCACGCATGCACATTCGATCGATTAGGAGTTTTACCTCCAATTAATTGCGTTGTCGGGTTAACAAAAGGTGCGCGAGTCAAATAGCCTTTACCCCCGGACGCGAGGTAATCATGTAACGCAAAACACGACCTACTTCGAAAACGCTGACGGGGAAATGATAATTAAAAGCGAGCCGGTAGCTCGATAAGCCTATTCGACGAGGCTTGGCGCGATCAGGGGCTAGCTAATGTTCACATATTATTCACTTTTGCACGCGCTCATCGCCTCGGTAACGCGCAAATATTAACGGTCCGTTATTATCCGAGCGAGTGTGGCGAAAACAACGAGTCGTATTGCACATAAATATGCATACGGACTATTTGCGCGCGTATTTGTTCGTTATATGTTTGGGACGACGCGCGCGTGCAGCTGCAAGCGCCGACGTTTTGCGCGAGATTAAAGCGTGTAGATACAGTACCAGTCGTCGACTGTCGCCATGCAATTATTCAGACAGGCAAGATGTACAGGAGGAATGCCTGAATATTTGACGTCGAGATGCTAATTAAGAAACATCGATGACTCTGCCAAAATTGATTGGCAGAACAAAAATATGTAGATGACGATGTAGTTTTGGATTTTAAACGGCAAATGCGGAATTAAGTTTCAGGTTTTGCAGGATAGATAATAATGATTATGTATTTTGTATAATTCTCGTGATGGAACTTGTAATTACATGTACTCATTGACGATAATTTAGATGATTAACAGCTCCAGCTGTGCGCGTCACGGCGAACGCTTTTCGGAATAACCTTGAGGACTCGCGACTGAGAGCCATTGGCAAAAAAGAAAAAAAAATTACATATGCACAGTGCGTCATTGTCTGGAGTCGTGTCTGCGTGCCCGGCGAGCACGTTCGAAAATACTTTCTTTGATCGATCAAAATTCGCCATACGACGGAAGTCTCCTTCTTTAAGTCTTCTCCGCTACCGGATGCGACCTTAAAAGCGTCAAGTGTATGCGTCATGTAATTCTCGCTCGGTGTTCATTTCTAATTTAACATCGCTCGTGCATCCTTGTGCATTTTCTACGACGAGGAAGAATTAAATAAAAATTCCGAAGGTGACGGAAAATGCAATCATTTAAAGCGAATGCAGCATCTCGTCGGAGTTTGTCTATACATATGTGCGTTATCATATATATTTAACTTGTCACGTATTGCTTTGCGTAAAGTCGCAAGCGTAATCGCGAATTGCGCAATCGGGATTATTTACTGATTACACGCCTCATCGAAGACCGACTCATTACCGTGCTGAGAAAACGATTTTTTTTCTCTTTTTTATCAGAAGTTTCTCCTGTTGCGCGACCTTCGGTTTAGCCTTAACCTTGCTTGCGCTCTTGATATCTTTCTGATAGCTGGCAAAATTTCTTTAACTTTTTGATCGCACGTGTGCGTGGGTTTGCGGAGTCTTGCACGGCCTGCGCGTACAGATGTCACCTATGGAATCTTTTATCGCACGCGATATTAGAAAGTTTGCCGTGAATTCCGCATTCTATGGATTATTCGGCGAGGCGAGGTAACGCCTTGTCTCTATTTATACGCAGAAATTTACATGCCCGGAACGTCGCGGACAATGGGATGAAAACCTCGTCGATATCTCGCGCTCGTTCCACGTGGCTCACCTGGGTAACCTTGTCTGACATTTTTTGACGTCACGCGTGGAATTGTGTCGGTCCTCGAACAATGGAAAGTTTGGCGGAGCAGCTCGTGCTCAAAATTTAATGCCTCAATTTCCAAGAAAGTAGCCTTAATGATGGAATTAAATAAGCTCAACAGAGTCATTACACAATTTTTTTTCGTTCAATTTCGAAGATTGACATTAAATGATAAATTAAGCGAGCTAACAATCTCGTTACACAATTTTCTTTTCCTTGTATATAATTTTAACCACGTAAAGATCCATATTTTCGATAATATTGTCGGATTTAATGTTATTATTTTTTATTCGTTACTAATATAATTCGTTAATTTCTGCTTCATTCGAGATACACGGCCATTAAATTAATTTGATGGAACTTTTTTCAATGCTTTCTGTGTGACTTTTAAATACCTGTCACGTGGAGTCAGTTACGCGTAAATAAAGCTATAACAGCATCAGACAATGTAGTTGCGTGCGTAAAAAAAATACGTCGGTGATCGTAGCGTGAGTTATGCGGGGCTGCTCGATCGAATCGCACGAAAGCGCGTTTATACGGGCCGTTTACGCGATCTAATCAGCTACACACAGGGAAAAGAACCGTCAGAAATCAATATCTTGGTCGATGAGTCAGACACCGAAGCGCGCCTCATAAAATTCACCAACACACCGCGCTAATCTTACGCGTATGTAATCAATGCGGGACCGAGAGAGCGTTTTTTAAATTGCGATCCGGTTGATTTTTTTGTGCCAGGCTGTTCAACAGGTTTCATTATGTTTTAGCAACGGATATGCGAAAAATATGATTTTAACGCTTTTTAATCGCATTTTATGACGCTTCAATTTTTAAATTATGTACTGACAATTAGACAGTTATTACTCGAAGTGAAATAAATTCCGCGACAGATTGTAGATATTTAAATATATATACGACAAGAGAAGGACATTATTTTATAAATTAATCTATTTATATACGAATGTGTATATAAATACCGTTTGTCCCTCGGAAAACGTCCGTTTCACAGTAGTTTGCAGTGTATTTTTATTTGGATCAAGTGGGGAAACTGCCTGCCGTTTTCGTCGCTCTCTTCAAATGTTAATCGACTTCCGAAAAAACACGGACAGTCATCCATCTCTTTGTCCTCCTGCGCGTAAAGCGCGCGCCGGTTATTCGATCGCCTGTAAATATATACATATCGGTCCATCGATACCGTATTTGCTTAACCAAATTGGTGGCCGCACGCGGAATCGAACAAATTTCAAAGTGACCAAGTGCGCGATTTGGCTCCGGAATTCGTCATGCTCGATGAAGGATTATTCGTAGGAAAAATAATTAAATTTATTGTTAGCGACGGGTAATTTATTTGTTAAAACGTTGAATTATTTCGTCGAATTTCCTATAGCTACACGAGCGAGTTAATTTTTTTTGCCGATCAGTCAGGCACGAAATTTACCCAGTCTAAATCACCTTTATATTCCCCGATCGAGCATATAGTGTAATTATATTCGGTCTGCGCTTTGCATAAATTTATTGATTCTCGTCGATGTACTACGTCTCGCTGATGAATATTATTAAACCGGCTAAATTTACGAATGTGATTGCTGCGGTTGCGCTATCGATTGATTCGCGTCGTGTACATGAGAATGGATTATTTATCTAGTCCAGCTGAACGGTTTATTAAATCTAATTAATCGTATTAACGGGAACCGGCATAAAACCGGCAGTCTTCATGCAACGTTAAGTGACTCTTATTAATGAAGAATGCATTAATTTTGACGCTGATGCAACCGGCCGGATGCGAAATTGCAATATGCAATTTCAAACACGATAGATAAATAATGATTACATTAAGGTATAATTATTGGTACCCGTGCAATAAATATTTCTGCGTTCTTTTCATGCTTTATCGTGTTGATGAAGTAAAACTAGAGTCAAGTTCGACTCGAGATATTCGATTCCGGGGGATGTCATCTAGAACTCGTGAATGCGAAATTGGCCGGGGACGCAATCGGCCGATCGACTCTTCGGCTAAAAGGAAAACCGTGTAACCGAGGGAATAGCGAGAATTACATAAATGCTCGGAACCGCAAAGTTTACACGATGATCGAATTACATGGCGTCGGTCGGTTTGCTGGCCGAGGGCCAATCGGCCTCACGTTGGCGTTTTGAATTCTTTTTGTTAGTTACGCGAGTCGAGCAGCTGTATACCGGCATATTTTTTTTAGCGTTTTGCCGAAACGACCGGATTTTTTGGCGGGCTTTATTTTCGGACGGGTTTCCAACTCGGCGCGCGAAAAAGAAACATTTGAGATACAGCGTTTTTCGGCCAAAAGTATGTTGTTTTTCCCATCGGTGACGGGCCAAGTTAGGGGTGACGCCCAGTTAAACAAATTTTTGGCGGATTTCAGTTTCAGGCTACGGTGTAAAAGGAGGAAAACGATCGATGCTCATTTTTTCCGATAAAAGTGCTTGATTCTCATTAGCGGTCGCAACGTCAGTTAGCCAACAGTTTCGCGCGGTGACGCAGATAAGAACGAAATTGCTATATCCACGCAAAGTGGCCCGATGGAATTAGCAGGGAAAACGGCAACCTCCAACTCGCAGATTGTAGCTGCCAGTGCGATTTTTTAATCGAGTTAGCAACTTCCGCTTTTAGCTGCGAGCAAATGACGTAACTCCGCGCAACCAAACTTTAACCCTTTCCCTAGAACAAATCTAATTTTTCGAAATCAACCGCGGCACAAAATAGCCAACTGCATACAATTTTCATGTAAATCGAATAATTCTCGTGGCACCGTTTATCGAAACCATTTTACGTTAATAAATAGTTGATTGAGGGAACGTAAGGGAAATAAAAATGGGGCACGAGAGAGACATTTAGAATTTTACACGTTGCAAAATCGATGAGCCGGTAAACATTTTACCCGGCGGGAAATTTTCGCATCAACGTGTCGAAAATTGCGTTTAGGAGGAGCATGCATTTTCTTTGCATAAAATAGGAAATCATCGCGTTTCGGACACGTGTACATTGTCGGAGCAGTCGTTGCACGTGCGGCAAAGGCTGCACGAGACCGTTCGCCAGGCCATTGGTAGGGACCACATCAGGGCACATCGGCGACGTTGGCTAGTTCAAGTCTTTTGAATTATTGAAACTGGGTCGGACGCAGCTCCACATAGATATTGCTAACCTAATGCCTCTGACCTTCGAAATGACTCCGTCGATATGAGCATAACCCAGAATAGTTTTCATCGATTTTGTGACTTCGGTCACAGTCATTCGGCATGATAAGCATTCGGCATTCAGACGCGATGCAATCAGTAAGAAATAATGACTGTCGGTCGTTGGGAAAATAGGTTCGGGCTCGCGTTTCAACCGAACGACGTAATCGCTTCGATTGATTCCGCGTCTTTGCGTGCGAATGACGACACAACCGTGAGTCACGTGTGAGCCTGTGAATTCGTGAGATTCGCTGGATGCCGGAAATTCGATACGGAGATTTGTCCCCTCGCGTCTCTGGGGTCGGTCACCGAGAATAGATTTTTACCGCGACAGAACGGCGCGGCGGGCGGCGTCGCCAATCGGCGCGCACCCCGGTGTGTTGCGCGCGGCGAATTATTTACTTCTTGCCAGGAATAGGCCGACCGGAAATTTATTTATCCACTGTGTCCCTGCTCTCGCAGGGCGCTCGACCGAAATACAGTCGCGTCCCGAGAGAGAGACTCGCCCGGTTCGTCTTCACCGGGATCTTGTCTCGTTTCTCGATGTTCCAGTCTCGATGTTCCAGTCTTTGACACCGGCTGATCTGCCCGGGTCGACAGGTTCTTGTCTAGCGATTGCGAGCCCGGTGGTTTTTGCCGCCTTATATGTCTCGTACGATGCAGTGCTTCTCAATGAAGTACCGAGCCTTTCGGCTCGCCTGATTTTTATTCGAATCGGTCGCAACGATATATAATTTTTACAGAAGTCATAAGTGAAACATTCTGATACCAAATTTGTTGGAAAATATAGAAAAATGTAAGAGTGAATTGTACTTGTCGTGATAATCATGTCAAGGTGCAACTAATTTTTTGTATGCATTTTTGATATATTGTTCTTACAAAATAGGAATCTAAATCTGGTTTATACTAAATTTGCCGCGATTATTTCTCGCAACACAAAGATCACGCAAATATTTCTTTTCGTCGAGCTAAGAGCGCCGAGGTAAACAGAACGTTGACGAGGTACTCGTGAAAAGTGCAAGGTGGGCGGAAGGTGCGACTTGAGAACGTTCGTTGTGATAGACGAATGAGCGCGGCAACGTTGGCCGACAATTGCCAATTACTCAACCCGACCTGTTAGGTCAATTGGATTCGCGTTTCCAGCCGATTCAGGAGTCCGGTCATGTCCCACCATAAAATTACTCGTTGGCCACACGCATCGTCGGCGCTCTTCTGGATTGCCCTCTTTATCACGGCACGTCCCTTTTTTCGATCTCATTTTCGCAGATTGATCTTTAATATTTTACAGCGCATTACATTGCAGTAGCACAAAGAAGAGGCATTAATCCGATTAGGGGTATCGTTAATTCGGGGAATTACGTTAATAAGTAATTCACGGTAATAAGAAACAAACGTCTCGTTCTAGCCGAAAAAGAAAGTTATCTCACCGCTGAGAGATTGTCAGCTGTTACCGTTCATCGGTTTGCGAGCTGATTTTTGCCCGAGGCTGTACACGCACACGTGTACCCCCGAGACGCACGCATGTTCGTCTCGGCGACATATGGCAGTGCTCCAACAAGTGGCGGTAAAAACGAGCTGTGTGTATGCGTGCGTTCGTTCGTTCATTCGTTCGTTCGTTCGCTCGTGCGAGCGCTCTCGCGTCCGGATATCGGTTGTACACGCAATGTGACGTTTATTGTCCAGGGGTGGCCTGTGAAAGGGTGTCGTATATTCACTCCATCGATTTCCTATTCGAAAATTTCATTCCCGTCGAGATGGACGGTTCCTGTTGCGAGAATTTTCACGATTCGAACACGGAATCCTTATCTAAGATTTTACTAATTTAGAAGGACACGAGAAACAATCGAGCATTTATTGATCCTGAGAAAAACTAGGCCGATGTATTTCATCTTTTATGAACTTGCGAAGAAGAGAGAGAGAGGGGGAGGGGAGGGAGGAGAAAGAGGGAACGAGAGAGACTTGCGTCACTTAATTCTCATCCTTCTCCGCGTCCCGATATTTATTTATCTTCGTTTGGGTTGTCTTGCGGGCCTTCTCTAATCCTTCCGCAAAAATACGCGACGGGTTGTCAACGTAATTAAAGTGGACTGCTTTGTTAATTTGTTTCTTGTTGCGTGCACGGATTAAGAATAGGTAATTAGTTCTAGGGGGAGGATTTGCCCGTCGTGCCGACTACGTTTTATTCTTTATGAACTTGCGAACTTTGCTCCGCCCCCATCCATTCTAAACGAACTGCATTTGTTCCGGGGTTCCAAGATTTATGACGATTTTATGAAAGGCGACGTGTTGGCGACGTGATAAAATTAAAACGGGGGAAAGTCGTTGCCTCATGTCGCGCGTTCCTTTTTTTATCCGACCACCGGGTTAAAAGTGAGCAATCGATTCTGTATAAACTCAGATCGCTTTCTACAATATTTTCTCTTCGTATTTTTATAAAATACGGCATATTTATTTTACTTTATCATTCACTGCTATGTGTATAATTTTGTCAGATCGGAATATAGAATCTGTACGAATCAAAAGATCAAAAGCTCTTTGCGAAAGCGTCGGCATTTCCCCTCTAACGCAATATCCTCTGCGATCTACAAATCATATTCCTCGATCGATCCTATTTCGATCGATGACCGAGACGAAATAAAGGGAATCGCTTGCGTGTGCACTTTCAGCGACTTATTCCATGTGCACATAAAATGTCGTCGCCGCAGGACGACGACGCGAAATCGCCAAGGCCAAGGCCAGCCAGGGCTGTGTCAAGAGGCTCTCGTTCCACCCGGTTCCTCTTCTTATACTATTGTTCCGAGGAAACACGGCGAACATCCGTTGATTATCGTCCCGAGCAATCTGACGCAGGGGCGCGTGAAGAAGGGGGAAGGAGAATTAAAAACAGAACGGCAGGAAGGGACGATGAAGGCCGGGGAGAGCAGAGCAAGGGGAGAGGAAAGGCACGAGAAGTGGGAAAGAGGAAGAGGCAGTAGACCGGGCGAAAGTGTGGCTGCTCCACTGGCTCGGCAACACGTGAAGAGGCAAGATAGGATGAGGAAAAATAACTCGCGGCACACACACGGGGAAAAACGGGACGTGGCGGCGCGGCGAGTGCGGCACGGTGGCGGGAAATTTAGCATAAAATTACACGGGAATGGCGGGTGGTTAACGAGAGGTGTCGGATGGACGGACGGACGAACGAACGAATGGATGGACGGCCATGGCACGGCGCGGGCACGGCGGGACGCGCCGATTGTAATTCAAATCGCGGCCACGTACAAGCATAGGCAAAAGTTCGCAGTGAAACGCGACGCGTGTTGAAACGCGCGCGAGCTAAGCGTCTCGCGTATCTTTGTTCTCGATGCAGATTTGAAAAAAAAAAACGGTTTTTTTTTATTTGAGAGTTAAGTAACGAAGAGCGTTTAGAAAAATCGCGGAAAGTCTCGAGAACTCTTTCTCAAACGCTCGAGTCGTCTTTCTGGCTCTCTCAGATTTTTCGAGAGCATCCTTGACCGTTCGGGAAGTGCCCTGGAGCTTTTTGTCGATGTTCAAAGAAGGTCGGGGGTCTCGCAGGAGAATAATTTTTGGGCAGAAGCGGTCTACGCGAGAGGCTTATTTCTGGTCGGTACGGCGCACCGTTCGGTTTCCCCGGTACGCTTCCTTACCGTCGGCGGATGAACCCGGAGTTTCTACCTTATCTTCCAGCGGCCAAGAGAGTCAGTCCAGTCAGCTGTTGAAGAAAAAGCCAGCTGATTAATGGACACGTCGTGTCGGAGGTGGCCAATTAAATCGTGAACGTGGATCTCGGGAATCGCGGCTTGGCTCGGTATCGTTCAACGAAATCACAGCCATGGTCATTCCGGTGCAACGAACCCGGGACAATGTCTTTCTCTCCTTGTAAAGCCTCTCCGCGATGCTTCTCGTTCTCCACACCCACCTTTCCCGCACAATTCGTTTATTCGCACGCGATTAAACGCGGCTGAATGGCTTTTATTAAACGGCTCGATCTCGCGCCGTCGATGGAAAAAAGAAATCTCGACTTCGTACGGATGCGTTTCCGTTAATTGAAGACCCCGCTAATTGCCGCCACGCGAAAGTTCCCGACGTGCGAACGTCCGAATCTTGACGTTCCTGGGAACTATCGGGACGCGAGTTAACAACTTCGGCGGACCTTGCTCTTGTTCGTTTTTTCTTACGCGGTGGAAAGTTTATCGAGAGCGACGAAACGCGAATAAGTGTGCCGGCGTTTTCCTCTTGGTTCTCACCAGTCATCTCGTTGTTGATCATCTGACTAATGTCCATTTCTATCAATGCAGGTTAATTTTAATCTTGGTTTAACTTATCTTTCATCTTTTTCTAGAGTTAGAAAGAGATAGAAAGTAAGTTAAACCGAGATTAAAATTAATCTACATTGGTAGAAATGGACAACTCAAACCAATTGTTTATTTCCTGTTGAACGTCGACTTTAGAAAATATCTTTTTATTGCATCGATAAAACTCATCACTTCGGGGGCTCTCCCATGTTGCAGTAAATGATTTAGATATGCAAGGAGATAAATCTCGCGCAGATATATAGTTTCGAAAATTGGCATTTATGTTTTAGCTGTTGCCTTCGGGTCTGCTCGTCATTCTTTATTTCCGACCGATACCTTTTGCATTTCGCGCTGTGTCAATAATGTACCCCGAGGAAAGGGAAGGTGGTCGTCATGAATAAATTGAAACTTCATCGGGGCGGGGTGTCGACCGGAGAAAGGCCTGACCGTGTTGCCTCGTTAGTATGCAAATTCTACGAGGACGGTGTCAGATGCTTTTTTCCCCTCTCCGGTAAATTTGTCCTTTCCTTCGCGTCTTCGTTTCTTCCTTCTTGCCGACACGAATCTTCCCCAGGTGATGTCAAGTCGATCCTTGTGTCAGCAGTTATTCGAGTAACTATGCGACCGTCATTCGGTTATCTCACCCAGGAATTATGTTACTTGATAACGCACGTTCGCAACAGCGATTCTCGGGGCCTGTTCGTCATGATGCGTCAAGTCGGCATTAGAGCCGTTGTTTCACGCTAATTATATTTACAGATTTTTCTAACTCGTTGTTGCGATAGTAGGCTATTACCATAAATGATAATATCATGCCATCTTAAAGAAAATTAGTTTTGATATAAGTTTTTGATATCGTCTGATG
Source organism: Temnothorax curvispinosus (assembly GCF_003070985.1). Classification (NCBI taxonomy): domain Eukaryota; kingdom Metazoa; phylum Arthropoda; class Insecta; order Hymenoptera; family Formicidae; genus Temnothorax; species Temnothorax curvispinosus. The sequence goes on along the minus strand of NW_020215913.1, from coordinate 37,518 downwards.
GTTTTGGAATATTCTATGTTTATTTTTCGAAGTGCGGAAGTACGAAAGATACAAAGGAGATGAAAGATAATGATAAATAATTGCAAATGTAATGTACTGGAGCTATCAGTCCGGGATTAATTTGTTAAAACGGTAGGAACATCCCTATACGACGCGGTACGGTGTGAAACGCAGCCCAATTGGTTATCATAACCGGAAGAAATCTTGTTAAGAAGGAAATATGTTATTCCGCGATGGGGACATCCCCGTTTCTTGCTTATATTCGCCGCTGCTGCTTCCTCCTTTATTGCCACCGCAAGGGAAAGCATAGAAATTTGAATTATTGCTCATTAAGGTCTTGCCGTGAGAATAAAGGCCGACTTCCGCGGCGCGGAGGGGACGGGGGTGGATAGGCGCGATTATAAATTCGTGAGATAATGGCGGCGCGGTACTTTTAATTAAAAAGCGCGGCTCGGTGCCACCGCGAATTACGTTAATACAGGGGGAGACTTACGCCCGGCGATAGCGACCGCGATGTAAAATTCACCACCTCTTCCGCTTGATTTCTACGTTTCGCTCGACGCTTATCGCTCGTATCGCGCCGCGACAAATAACGAGATTTCTCAAGGCAGAGAAAGAAGTTAAGCGACGCACACACCTATATTCTTTTTCTCAAATAAACAAACGAGAGAATCACTTTTACAATTTACTTAAAATTTCTCTTCAAATTTCTTTTCTTCTGTTCGCGAGATAATTCGCTCGAAAGGTTAATCGGCGGCAGGCGACAGTTAACATGGTTTGCGAGCGGGACGCGTTAAATTTAGGCATATCGTCGCGTGCGACGAGGACAAGGCCCGAGAGCAGACAAACTCCTGGGGTCCTGTCGTCGTCTGTTTCTCCGCCAGCTACTACAGCTACTCGTGGAAACTTCGACTGTGAAAGTTGGAGCTTTGGCCGCGACAAGTTGGATCGACAAAGTTATTCCTGGAACGTCCTCGCGCAGCCTTCGTCTTCCTACGAGGGTGAAGCATTTTGAATCCGTTCTCGCCACTGTCGTCTTCGTCGTATTTCGTTTTGAAACACTGGAATTGTCCCGAATTGCGCAGGACTGTGGAAGTGTTGAGCGTTTATCGCTGGCGCAAAATACGAGCGCACGTAAAAGTAGTCCTCTTTTTCCTCTTCACTCGTTGCTTTATCTTTGTACGTCTTACTTGAAAACACGTGGACAACATTATAAAAATTTTGAAACTATCTTGACGATAGTATAGCACATTCTCTCTCGTCACTGACTTATTATTAGTTATTATAGCGAAGGCACGGAATATACCGACAAAAGCGTGGGAGAATTCCGTGTCATTTCGAGGGATGTCGAATAGTTGAGTCAAACGCTGAAAATAAACGGCAGCACGCATTTGGAACGGCTGGTTGGCTGTATGCGCTTTTTTTTTTTTAAGGGAGCACTTTTACATCCTACAGTGCTATTTTTTGTCGCTGCGCCGATAAAAAGAGCGACGTGCCGAGGCCGATAAAAATAAATATAAATATTAAAAATGAAATAGAAATTGAAATATACTAAATAACTACGCGATAAGTGCCGTTTTATAATTAACCGCGTTAAAGTCTGCCACGTGAACGCGTGCGTGCGGGAGCACAGATCCGCGTTACACGCCGGTCATTTTAATTTCGCGAAACGGCCGTTCCGTGACGCGAACGTTCACGGGTTAATTTGTTCAGTGACGGTGCGAAACCACTGTCAGCCGTCGGTCGCTGTCGCATTTTGTTCTGCCGCTCGTTTCCCGTTCGCGATGCGCGCCGCGCGACGAAACGCAAAACGTCCACGTGTCCGCGACACGTACGCGACAGCCGGCGTGGAAACGAGCGGCGTGCATGGCGCGCCGCGATGAAACGTGCGCCGAGCGAAACGTCGCGGCGCGCACGGACACAGCCTCCGGGCACCTGTTACACGACCGTGACAAATCTTGTAACGGTTCGTTGCGACCGGGCCGCGATAAAGCCCTTAGCCACGATGACTGCGCGGATTGTCAGCGAATTATTGGCCCGTCATCGCGCGCGCGCCGATACTGCCAAGGCTGAGGAATCGCTTTGTGCAATAGTTCGCGGTTTTTTTTTCTGAATAGTCTCTCCCGGTTAGATCACTCTCATTATCGATTCTCGTCGATCCGCACGCTGCATTTGAAGTCAAATTGAGCGTGTCAGTTGTGCGCATCTTGAAACTTTGACGATCCTATTTCCACGTTACGTGATTGTGATACGTTCGAAAACAGATTCGCCGACGTTCTAATTTCGTGGAATTTTAATTTGGAGTTTAATTGTTTAATTCGCAAGTTCAACCCGCGATTCTATCGCGCTGCGAATTTAAATATTAGCGTGTAAATCTGACGTGTCGTGGCGCCACGTAGCGCCGTGGCGTTACGTTCGCTTTATGCGACAGTTAGGAAAGTTTCGCGTTTAGCGTAGATCCGGTTACATCCAATGCTTCTTTCGGACTCCGGCAAACTTCCGCCAATTTCTCGCTGCAAACTCGAGGAATTTTTCGTCGCCCCCGGAGCGTGTAAATCTTGTAAGGAGAGCCATCGCGCCGTGGAACTCGGGAGAAATTTTCTTAACGGAATTACAACAACTTTTCGTTAGCAGAATTTGTCGATACAACGCGATTAACATTTTGCATTTTTTTTTGTCATTACTCGAACCGTTATTATTCACTTAGAAACCAGTTTATTTCATTTGTTTCATTCGGCTCGTAGTTTATAGCTCATAATTTATTTAACTCGGACAGTTATTAATATTATATTATCGCAAATTATACAAAGCATTAGTCGCTTGTCGATGATTAATTTTAATCGAATAATATGAATATTTTATTTCGCTCAACACAGTGTGGCAGACATTTAGGAATAGCCACAATAATATTTACAACATATCGCTTTTGTTTCTAATGTTAGTGCCGCTATGATTCCGATCGATCTTAACCTTTTTGTTTTGTTTGTTTCAGGTGAGTTTACTTTCCGTTTTTCTTGAGGGACAAGACACTTCAGCGCGCCAAGTTGGTGAGTTAAGGTCAAAAGTTTCGTAAAGATCTTTCTCTCTCTCTTTCTCTCTCTCGCTGGACTCGGAGGAGATTTGCTGCCGAGAGGATCCCCACCAGATGAGTTTAACATCGAGGTCCTCTCCGTCAGCATTGAACTTCCTCTGCTTTCGTCGAAAGTGAGATCACAAAGTGAGAATCTGAGAATATATAGTGTCGAAAACTTGACCGTTAAGACCGGCAAAAACTGAACGAGACCAATCGTGTTGCGTTGTTGCCAAAGCTCTTATAAGTCAGTTGGCGAGCATAAACAGCAAGATTTATTCCTGGTAATAAATTCAGGTAGGCTTTAATTTACGAACGTTTTAATTAGACTGGACACTTTTGTTACGAACCTCGCGTTATTTCCATCAGTTACGAGCGCGCGCTTTCGCGGCGCGCAGAGTGTGTACAAACGCTCTCGGAAAACTTCGTAACAACGTTTATGGGTCTCCCGATTAGGATGCTTATTAGGCGAGTGGGTAAAATTCTGTTTCGTCGACGAGTCAACAGCACCGCTCGTTCCCGCGGAAATTGCGACGGCTACGCGTTTGCCCAATGTTCGCCAAAGTAAGGTAAAAAGTCCGCCGTCCAACGGGGAATGAGTCGGGAACGAGCGCGGGCGATTGGGAAATCGATGGGGCCGTGTCGAGAGCGGTCGCGAAATTCTAAATAACCGATTGCACCCTCGGGTACAGACGGCGGCGGCCGGTTACCTCGTCTAGGCGAGACGGTCGTCGTTCTTCGGGGGGTCGGGCGAGGAGGAAAACGGCCGCTGTAGCATTACGCATTTACAAAACGGAATTGCGTTCCTCAATCTGCGGGCCCGTGAGCCCTCGTTGGTTTCTTCATGAGGTTCGTCCCGTCCGCTCGTTCCCTTATTGCCCGAGTGTGCGCTCGCACACGGCGGACAAGTGGGGCTCTCCTCCGCTTGCGATACGCGATGCGGACTGTCTAAAAATCTCCGACCGAGATAACTCGCTCCGGTACTTTCCGCCGAATGCGGAATGGTTCCCTCGTTTCGGGATTAAAATAAATATTAGAGCGTCTTTGGGACGCGTGCAATTCATTTTTTTTCTTGCGCGCGGCCGGCAAGGCGCAATCTACTTAAAATGTTAAATTAAAAGAAAATGGTGGCCCACTTTTCTCAGTCCGCGAAAGGCATCGGAGTTACGGAAGCACGTTTCTCTTTATCACGAGGGAAGTAAGCACGGCGATAAGGCACGTTAGGGATACTCGTAACGTTTGTTGCGTTCCTAACGAGAGTGACTCCTGGATGGGAGCGGTTGATTTTCAGAAATTACGAAGTAGCTTAGAGCACACCGGTTCTCTCACAAACATATTATCTTGTTAACAGGGGGTGCTGTAGAATTTAATTGTAACGCCTGACCCTACCTACGTGTTGGGTACATATTGGGGTTTATACGACTAATAACGGTAATTTATGATGCGAATTATTTAATTCGCATCCTTCTGGGGTTTATAAGATGATTTATTTTCTGACTAGTAAGATTCGTCGGAAGAAACACATTCGTTTTAAATAAAATTTTTAAAATGTTTTTTATGTGACCTGTGGGAATAATAATTTATTTATAAATTAAATTAAAATATCTAAAAAATGGATTTGGTCAAATTGAAATAAATCGTAATCTGTAGGGTTATATTTTAGGGTTATTTAGTATATAATATTATATACTAAATATAGGGTTATAATATACACACTAAAGATTGAAAAATATGTGTAATACACTGCAGAAATATTATTAGGCTACTAATTTGTAAGATCCAAGCTCGGACCGTAAATGGCAATATTGACTGTAGGGTTATAACTTGCGCCGAAAGAAGAAAGTACAAATCTATCCTTGTCGGTTTTGCGTTTACTCGTTCGAACGGGCCATTCGATTCCTGATAGCGCATCGAATCGACGCAGGCATTGTTTCGCGGGCCATCATCGATTTCCCACGTAGCGCATTTCTCGCGGGAATCGCAAATTCGTTCGACGCCAACGTATTCGGCATCGGAAAGCAGGAAGATGGCCGGCGAAAACGAAATTGCGTTACCGTGCAGCGGGGAGCCCGGGGACCGAGGGGACGGCGGTGGGCAGCCGGTGCGTGGAAATTTTCCCCACCTGTTGCCAAACAATTCCCATGGAAACGAAGTTACGGCCACGGTTTCCGGCGGATAAATACCGCGCGTGTAGGTAACAACGCGCGCGCGCGCGCTCGCTCGTCCAACAATTCGCCCCGACGAGAAATGTGTTTCCCGAACGAGAATGGAGAGAAAACGGCTTTCGTCGACCTGCCGCAAAAGGGACATCCGACCCAGGTCGCATTTACGTCGATTAATGCTGAATTCTGGTTAACTGGAACCTTCCCTAACGATACGCAAATGTTTTCTGTAGTTGCAAATATTTCGTACGTACTTATAAAATTAAATTTTATAGATAGTGAGTTTAGAGATTATTAAATTATTAAATCTTATTTTGTTGATCAATGAATCGTAGACCATTTTTTATGAATCGGGCGGTTTAATTAAAAACTTGTATTTTAATGAATAAATGTTCATATTGTCTGTGCTGACAATGAGTGTCTCTTGCACTTTGAGAGTGAACGAGATATTCCGATTATTCTTTTTTTTTCCTTTTCGAACGTCTAATATGCTCACTCTGATGGAAAGCGCTCGTCGAGACGAAGCGTGTCGGGCTTAAAAATCTAGAGAGTTTAATTAGAGACGTCTCTTGTCGCCGCCTCGAAGATCAGAGTCGTAATATAAGGGCTGTCGTCGTCCCGACGTCGTCGTCGCGGCCTGCACCGTAGGGGGTGCAATATACTGAAGGCCACGGGGGTCGTCTCTGCTGCAAAGGGTTGTCTCACGTCGAGCCGCGGAGATACGATTTATATTTTTTAATCAGCACTGCCGTGCCCGACAGTTTTGCAATGTTAGTAACTTTTAATTTCTTTTTTTTGCTCTCCGGTAACGCGAGTGCAAACCGAGATATTCAGCGAGATAGCCCGACGCTTTTATTATATCTTACGTTTCCTCTGAAGTATGGACTTTTACGGAGTTGATCTTGCAAATCTACGGATTTTTATATTTAAAGGTCTCTGAAAAGTTGAAAAATCTTCTTGGAAAAAATCTCCGCGGAGGATCTGTCTTAATATCCGGCATGTAAATATCCGGGCTGTACAACATCAAATGATGGACGGTGCCGTTAACGATAAATATATAATCTCGGGCGTTAATAAACATGTCTCTCGGACGCAGGAGGCGATACCGTGGTGTTCTACCTTTCGAGAAATAAATTGCACCGCGTGCGTCTTGCCTCTCGCGGCGCGAACGATGAACGCATCTTCTAATACAATTTTTGTCGACAAAGCCGCGCGCGCGCGCGAGGATGCGGTACGTGATTTACGACGGTATACACGGTGTCGCCGAGGACGACGTCTCGAGTTAATCGTTATCTTCCCACGGGACTAGCCCGAGAGCCGGACGGACGCGCGTCGTAGCACGTCTTCCGGGTATGTGTATACCTGTAGCCTGGGTGACTACATCAGATATCACCTGGGCGCGTTTTATCGCTATCGTTGAAGGCGCAGCGGGGGTTGGTGGCCTAATAATTTACAGCGACAAGGACGCGCGTCCCCGTTATTGGCCCATAAAGAACCCTTGCTATGGTCGTGCTCGTTCACTTGCCTGCCCTTCATTTTATATCATCGCGTTTGGTTCTTGGATGCTGCCGGGATGTCGATTCGCGAAATAGGAATTGTCATTCGCGATGTTCCTTAAGCATTAAACATCGAATTATAAGTCTCGTGTTGCAACAACACGTGTCTGTATTGCGTCTGTATCTTTTTCCAGTATGTATCGTTTTAGTAAATGTTTTTGTTGCGAACTAATACAACCTCGAATTGCCTTATATAGTTAACATGGCGAGTGAATTATGACAGATATTTACCGACGTAACGTAGCATAATGTACTTTGGATGATAATGTAAAAGCGGGAAAAACTGGATGTGTCTCAGGTTGCACCTGTTCAGCGTATGCTCTCTTATATGCTGGCAGTTTACTCGGAAAGGCGGCTATTAACTTTATTATTTTTACCAGAGGAGTAATGTCGCGGCTGTAAAGTCCCGAGGAGCCTCACGGCGCCCGGCTGACGAAAGGTCAGTGCAAAGCCGTCACGCTCGTAAACACGATAATTTTAGGGTTTCCTCCTTTTTCGCGAGACAATCTCGCATCTCGCAGCGGCTTGCGAGCTATATACGACGTCTCTTGCGTTTATCCAAGTAGCTCTAATTTAGGAATGCTCAGGTAGAAACATCTTAACGGCTAGCTCTCAGGCGCATTAAATGTGCGCTTTAAATATGTATATCGTCGGATTACTCTCGCCAAGTCATTCCGTGACGCATTACGTGACTGTGTACAATACGCGCTTTGTTGCGCATTTGTTTATGGAGCACGCAACTCGATTAACGACGAGTTGAATCGAATTTTCGCGTTCGATTTTCGCGCGGTTGGTTTAAAATTCACTGTCGTTTAAAGTTAAATTCAATCGACGTTTCGAAGTGAATTAAAAATAAACCAAAACCGGCACACGTTCGCGAAATTATGTATCCTTACGTGGTCGTCATTTCCGTCGTCAGTGACGACACTTCGGCTTAAAGGGTCGCCTTGAGTGCCTCTTAATATTAAAGTCCGGGGACTAACGGCTGCCGTTATTGGCACCCTCATATTAATCCGGTTACGGGCGCTGTAACCGTGGAAATTTGTAGGGTGGCCATAAATTTTAAAACTTGCTCACGCACCTGCGTGCGCGTCGCCGACGCGACTTTATCGTGCCGCGCAAACTGCTCTATCTGTGGCGGAGTGTAATTTTATTAACCCTTTCAATTTTCGAATAATTTAACAGCTACAAAAAATATATATTTGTATTTTTGTGCAGTTTTATAGAGCAGATAAACGATTCGTAGAAACATTTTAATATTTTGAAAACGTTCGAGGACTTTTTTATGCAGTATTTTTATTACATTTGTATATCTAGTAATTTGCATATTGCAGAGTTATACATAATAAAAACCTTTTTTTTTTTTACTTTTGGCCAAATTTCACGAAAGTTGTAATTCTGCAAGCTTTTTAATTATATTTATAGTAATTTTTATCACATCAAGCCATAACGACAACAAACGAAACATCGATGATACTCTCTGATACCGACAAATTTTTAAATGCATATCAAAATATGTATTACTGATAAAAGCGTAAAGCTTTTACAGCCATTTGTATATACAAGGAAATAATGTATATAATATAAATATAGATATAAAAATATAGACTCAGTGATACTTTATTTCATAATTCATAAAATGTGGCTACATGTCTACAATGAACGGAAGGGTTAAGAGTGAATCATGCCGTTACCTCATTCTTCTGTTTATAAATACAAAAATCTTGCGTTTGAACTATTTAGATTTTGATTATTATTATCCCCCTCTCCCGACTCGCGGAAAACGCCCGATTTTTGTTTCCGCCATAATGACATGGGAGTAGAAATCCTGCGCAATTACGGACGGATTAATTATTGTATTAATATTATATGACGGGGCAGTGGCGCAAATGTTAATTATGTAACACGGTTGATTGTGCCCCGTTTTAATAGCTTATTAATGCCTCATTATGCGTACACGAACATTAATTATTAATGTAAACGGCATGCTGCGTATGCAGCTATTGTTTTCCTTCCTTTTTCGCAATATCGGATAGCTAATTGTCAATAATCATATACTTTTCTCATCGGGCTTCGAAATATATGTATATATACATCACAATTGGAGACTTCTCTCTGCGATCATGACCATTATGAATTGCAATAAATAAAGAACAAACACTCCTGTTAACCGTTGGAGGACGGGCAGGTTTTTTCATGACTTTTTATGATTTTTATTTATAACTTTCATATATGTGTTAGCCTAAAAATAGGCTTTCCATCTGGTACGTTAACAAAAATAGAAAAATTGCATAAAATATATAATTGTAAATTTAAAAAAATATGATTTATCTATATAGTTAGATTTTGAATGAGAAATATGGAAATACTTTTTGCAAAATCTCGTTATAAAAATATATTTTGAAATTTAGAGCTAAGAAATGCAAACAAATTCATAAGAAGGACTTGGTGAGAAAAAAATGTTTATTTACGAGTAAAGATAGAGTAGGAAAATAGTAAAGGTAGAAGGGACATATTATCTAAAGGTTTTGCAAAAGAGTTCTAAGAAGATAAGAGTTATCGCTCAATTCTCTTTCATTTGTTTTCCTTTAGATTCCCGGAACTGCGGAACTCAATGATCCAAAAAACCCTTATATATGATATTTTAGCGTATAGGTTGAAGCTTAAAAATCGGCTTTCCGTCTTCTAAAGGTTAATAAGTGAATGATTATCAAAGAATAATGCGATTTAATATTGCATAAAAGATTCTAAAATGAGTTTTGAAGCGAGTTTTATTGCAGACCAACGTCATTTGGCTTTGTCATTTATTTAGGTTTTATTTACGTTGTTTTCCATTAAATAGACTGAAGACTTGTCCGAGGATTGTCGCCGGTCCTGATTGGCCGATTATTAACGACGATCGCCCGTAACGATCGAGGCGCGCGACAAATAGAAATTAATTAATAACGTTCATAAACCATTTGCGGGAGTGGAGTAGCTTTAACGGCACCGCTCGAACGGGGTTAGTTAATACCCGGTTAAATTATCTTCGGTACTTACGCAAAGATCATTAATTTATGCTCCGTCGTGCAACGCATTTGTGTGCGCGTGTAAGCGATAGAAACAGACCGTGTGTATATCCTTTAGATCGGGGGACCGCTTGCCGATTTGAACAGAGCGGAGGCGTTCAATGGTCGAGAGTTTTAAAAGAGACTTGCGAATGTCGCGATTTGTCCGCATCTTTTTTCAGATCTCGCGTCATTTTATTATATAAATAGCGTATCTCGTACGTCAGGACTCGACTGATGACGTTACTTTTGCCAATAATGACTACCGGAGAGTTAAATATTGGAATTGCGGCAAACGCGCTTCGTGGCGGCCTTGCCACGGAGAATCGTTTCGTCGTCAAACAAATTCTCTCGAAAGGTTTCATTTTTTTTTCTCAGCTCGTAACGGCCCTTCACTCTCTTCTCGCGCGTACAGGGAAAGATTAAAGTCCAAAGGTCGCCGCCGCATTATGAGAGAGAGAGAGAGAGGGGGGGCAGAGGAAGGGAGGAAAATGCGGAGGATGAAACGGCGCGGTGGTAGGTTTTTAATTTCTCTGCCTGCGAGCAGGCTCTTTAAAGCGATTGCACGCCCGCGTTTTCCTTGATTGACTTCCACTTTGCAGAAAATCTTCCGGTGTATGCAGCGAGTGGAGATGCTTCGGGCGTCTTTCTCTTCTCTCTCTCTCTATCTCTTTCCTTTTCTCTGCTCGTCAGACGACTCGCGTTTATTTCGCGATGCTACTTCTCGCGCGAGTTCACCGACCGTAATTACTCCGGTTCGATTCTCGCTTACTTCGCTCGCCTTTCTTCGTCGTCGTCCTTTCTCGCTTCTGCGATTAAGTGATTGCAACCAGAAGCATTGCATCTGCGCCCCCCCCTCTTCTCTCTCTCTCTCTCTCTCTTTCTCTCTCTCTCTCCCTCTCTTGTACTTCTCTTTATTGCAAGACGAGCAATTATTCTTAATTAACGTACCGATCAGTCTATAACGTCGCGCTAACAGAGGTCCTATCGTAAGAATTTGTGCTATCATATATTAGTGAATTATCTCACCCCTTGTAAAGCATCAATTTATTTCGTTCCTTTTTACTCGACTTATGGAAAATATGTCAGTCAGCTTGATTAATCGTCAGTTTATCCATTTTTGTTACTATCACAAAACTATTTATCAAATATTCGAAATTATTATCGAGACGAAGATACGAGGATCGAAGTTGGCGGGCATTACTCGTGCGGGCATTAAAAGCATCGGCAAATCGAATCGGACGCGTAATGATTGTTAATCGTAGCCCGCCTCGTGGCGCGGCGCGGCGCGTTTTTATTACGGCAACCCTGATAATGCGGGCTATTATTTTCCACCGCGTGCATGCATTAAATGGGGCATTAAATCGGATACTAAAATCGAGCCACACGAGGTTCATCCATGCCGATGTGACACCTCGCGGCTTCTGGCCGATCGTTAAAACGTCTCTGTGGAATGACCGCTCGTAAATCAGCCGCGGCTTCGTTCGTTCGAACATTCGTCATGCCTCGAACAAGCTTTTTTTTTTCTCATTCGTGTTGGCCGATAACCGAAAAAGAACAGCGCGGCGATATGGAAAAAAAAGTGACGATAAGCTTATTGGAACTGTTCTTTTTAGTTCGTTATGCATATTGTTTATGTTGCTCTTCTTTCTCTCCAAAGTGTACACAATTTTTTTCATATTGGAGGGAAATTTGCATGAAAATATAACTGAGAGGGAGAGGTAAACCTAATATTGACGAAGAATGGTCGGCCGTGTAAATTGGGAATCGGTCTATTTTAGTCGATGCTAAATTGTCGCCGAAATTGAGGTTCAATTAGCAAGTGGGAAATGCGTTCGGAAATTCGCAGAGGGAAACCGCGTGAATGGAAAAAGTCTCGTCCTCGCGCGACAATTATAATTTTTGCTATAGCATCGGTTATTAATTAACGTTTGTCGAACTTGAAGCGACGGTAACATCTACGTTGATTGAGACTCTTCGTTTTTTTTTTCACTATTTTTTTTTACTCGAGCGTTATTTTATCTCACTTCGTAATTTCTGCGTGATTGTCATTCCACGTTTTAATCCATATTTACGTGACTACAATATATACATTGCATATTTTATGAGACTTAGCGTGCAGTATTTTCCCGCGGCACGGACATAAATTATCTTCGAGCGTTTTACATCGCATTTTCTTTTACTTGTTCTCTTTTGGTAATCCAACAATTTGTAAAGTTTCATTTTTTTCGACACATTTATTATGATGAAAATGTCGCGAATGTCGTGAGATTTTAGGAAAATGCGACTAAACACTGAGAAAAAGCATGGCACTCGATGTCCTAACGATCTTGGGACGACGAAAGATTTTCTCACGCGAGTTTACAACAATTGCAATGTTTCTAAAGTGGACGTCGATTTGAAAAATTTACGGAGCGCTGACGAGTAGTCGTCGAGGGTCCTCGAAGGGAACGCGAAGCGGCAGGGGTTGCGTTGTGCAGACGTCGTTCTAACTTTCGATCGAGTGTCGGTGGCACTTAGACGTGGTTCGTTAGTTCCTGGGATTGCACCTGGACTTAGTAAACGAGTTACCTGCGGCTTTTCACCCTGATAGAATAGCGGGCACGTTTGCGATTGCCAAACGATTGGCTCGCACGAATGTATAAGTTCCTCTCTAACCGCCAGTGTGCTGCCTACGTGTCTAAATCTCCAGTTATAATCGGGTCACGCTATTAGTATGTCGTCTAATTGTCGTTCTGATAAGAAATCAGTTACTTTTAAATTCCCATTTTCTCTCTATGTAATATCAAGGTGAAAAAAAAATTTAATCTTACGATGATAATTTAATAGATATAAGTTAGTTCTTTCGATTTTAAATACTATTCTTGCAACGTGTCGAGTCGATTACCAATAATAAATGAAGAGTGTCAGTCGCCATGTGCGATCGAGACGGGACATTTTTCCATTAGCTCGGTTAAAGTTTGTCAGAACCGGCGAGATAAGTTCGCGAGTGTTTCATAGGAAAAGTTCGTCGCCAGGCGCAGAAAGAATCTTTTTAATGAAAAGGGATAATTTGCCGAGCTGCGCCGGGACAGATTCGCCCCGGTCAAACTTCGTTCTTGAAGCCCCGATTGGGGGGGGGAGGGGGCGAGTGCCAGTTCATATAGCTGAAAGCCTATGCGCAATTTTATAACTAATGACCGGTTACTACGCCAACTATTACGTCGCAGATGTCGGGAAAGTTCGCTCCGAAGTTTCGGGTCTGGGTTCGCTCACCCGTCGAGAGAGATTTTTAGCGATTTTTCACGCATCGTTAGCCCTCAAGCGGATCTCGCAGAAGCCGTTTCGTGTATCGATCGTTGTCTTCTGTCGCACGAAACATCACGGGTTCGCAAGAATCCGTTCTCGCGAGAGATGGTTTTCGGCGAAATGCTTCCTGCAGAGAAGTTTGTACAAGTAACCCTTGAGTAATACGATTAATTGGTTTCGTGCTATTGAAAATTTTTATTAAGCTAGCACGACCAAATCAGCAAAATTATGGTTTATTAAAAATGCCAAAATTTAAAATTTTTATATAATTTTGGAGATCACGTTTCGTGCTACACAGAAAAAAGAGAAGTGTCAAATCAAGACTTGTAGAAGAATCTATAATCTTGAAATGAGACATATGTTGCACTAAGAATTTGCTTGAATAAAGTTATTTATATAGTTCAACCAAGAGAAAGAAGTTGAAATGAAAAGTTGAAATTCTTATAAGAAGATTATAGATTGTTACGAGTACCTATATGTATAAGTATATATTAATTTGACATTTTTTTTCTGTGTATTGAAAACCGTGCAATTCAAGATTCAATTGGGCATTTGATTCTAAGGTATTATTTTAAAAAGTAGGGTTGTTACAATTTTTTTTTACCGTACGCTATTCGAGACCCCGTGCAATTCAAGTATCGTGTTATTCGAGGGTCACCTGTATGTCTATTCAGATTTTCATAAATAGGCATTTCTATAATTATAACATTTTATGGGAAGTCAGTTCGGATAGTTGGCTTGAAAGAAAAAGACCAGGGAATCTTCGAATGAAGATGCAAGCGCGGCAGTCGCTTTCTGGTAAACTTCGCGAGCCTCGACACGTGTCCGCCTCCTCGCCTTTCCGAAGGCGAACGGAATAACCGGGAAAGATGTAACGTCAAAACTATGCGTCTACGAGCGGCGACATGGACGCTCTTTATTGCGCACTGATGGCTTTTCCGATGGGCGCCACGTGTGCGAAAAAGCTCCTTCGCCGGTACGTATCCGCTGTCGTGCTCACGATCTCCCGAAATACCTTCGTGACTAATGTACGAAACATTCCTCCGGATTGGTTCTCCGAGAACGTCTCATTCGACCCTCCTTATAAAATTGTATACGGGAAAGCGAACCCGAAATCGTGTGTCCGTAGCCACCTGCTACATGCTTTACCTTAAGAATTTTGTATTTCCATGACTGTTTTTAGTAACCTTCATGCATTGTCCAACTTTTCAGTCATTTGAGGTTTTCGTGATCATAACACAACAATTCGCTAAGTAGGTATATAAATGTTCAGTTATTTTTCGAGTGAAGATAATATTAGAGCGACTATACGGAGAATGGAAAATTTCAAGATTACATTAATTTTGAAGATTTCAAAACGCAATCGAATTTTCACCGAGAAAACATATTTACGTTGTGTCGAAGTAAAGTGCAAACCTTTCGTAATACCCTGTAGTATTGATGATATTGGAAATGTGAATGTAAAGAAATATTGGAGTTTTATGTCAGAAAATCTTCTTGTACTCGATTGTATGGGTACAAATCCAGAAGTTTATGTTACGCTTTCGCGAGGGAGGTATTAAAGTCTGCTCCGACAGATATAACTTTTCTAAGCTTTAACTGGAGGGGAGGAGGGGATCGGAGGGGGGGTTAACTCTTTGATAAATTATATTACAGCATAGCGATCCCGAAGTATTTCGCAACTTCGGAAAGCGGTAATACTTTAATAGGACGGTCGAGATGGCGCACGCTTGGTGTCGATACCGAAACATCTTTTGCACGAACTTGGCTTCTCGATGCGCTTGTCAATGTTTCTTTTTCCGTTCCCGTCGGGACATCGCGTACGTAAAGACGAAACTAAGATGTCAATGCCTCGAAATGGATTTTATTCCACAAAAGTTTTGATTTTGATTTTTCGCGCCTCCTTCGGCTTTTTCAAAGATTTCTGCACTTTTTACATTAAATGTTATTATAGGCCTGTTCGTTTTAGCTGAACTTCTTGCACAGTTCATCTTTTCTCCTTTTCTCTCCAAAGAAAGAAGAAAGAGAGGAACCGTGCAAGAAGTTTAGCTAAAACGAACAGGTTTATTGTCTTATCATGTCGTTCTAATCTTAATTATTTTATTTTATCTCGCATCTGTCTTCTCGATTTCTATCTTAATTTTTTTTTACATTAATTTTTATCCTATTTAGAAACAAAACTTTAGTTATCTCGCTTGGTTCAATTTTCAATACGAGATTTATGTGACGACTGTCAATATTAGCGTATGTGAATCGTAATTAAGTAGGGCGCAATTATTTTTACGCGATGCAACATTTCATTGTACAAGTTTAATAGACATTGACGCTTGCACATTTCTCGGCAGTCTTGTTCATTCGCTTCGATAAATGCGTGATTCTTTTTCAAGAGAGGAATCAATCGAGCACATCGCGAAAACCACGGATGCGCGTTGAAAACGCGTTATCGGTATTCGGTCGATACGCTATATCAATCAGCCGCGCGGCATTCAGATGGCGCGGAACGCAAAAGTCGGGGATGTTCTAAGTGCCGCGCGCGAGAGACCGGTCGGGTAGAAAACGCCCGGAAAAGTAATCCGGGTAATGGGCTCTCCAGAACTCCAGGCAGAAACCACTCGCTGTTTCCGGATTCATAGAATTATCGGCACATCCCCACGCGGGATTCCCATCCGGAATAGTGTAGCTTGCCTCCATTTGGCTTTCGCCTCGATCCCCGAGCGGTGATAGAATAATAGACGAGGGCGAAATTAAAAAGAACCGAATGGCCGCGATATACTTTCGTTCTGAAACACGGCATCTAATTTCCGCGTATTCTCGCTTGTGGATAATAAAAAAAAAAAAGGGAGCGCGAATTCGTAATTGGAGCATAGTTTAGAATGCTTTTCTCGTTATTGAAAATCTATCGTTTTCTACAAGTTTAATAAACAGTTTTATGTGATGAAGTCTATTTTGTCATGCATTTTTTATAAGGTGACTTTTGCCCGCATCTCGAGAATATTTCTTTTTTGCAATTGTTTGCCACATTTGGTGGTCTAGCGTATCGAGATAATGCTACGTTCATCTTTGTTCACGATTTAGCTGTATTAACGGGTAACAACTGTCGTCACGTAGCCGACCAATTACACGGAACGATCGGTCGCGATCGTCGCACGACGTCTCTCCGTGCTAAGACAATCAAGCCATCCGGAGCTTGTCAGAAGTCAGTTCGACGGAGCCTCCGACCTTCCCCCCCTCCGCCTCGTTACGCGTACGGAGAGGCGGTTGCTTCGTGGGAGATGCTAAACTCGGCCCAGCCTAACCCACGATTCAACCTCCAGAGTAAACTCCTTAGCGGCAGCAGAATTAATTAAATATTGAGCACGAAGAGAGACAATATCCTGAGTCCCGACAACGCTGTTGCAACGCCGGCAACGTCTCTCTTCCCCTCGCTCCCGTTCGAACCCCTTCCTTCGATTCTCTCGTGTCCTCCCTCCCCCCACGCCTCCCCCATCGTTCAATCTTCGATGTCTCGACGGCGAGATGCTCGGCCGTCATCCAGTCGCGATAAATGATGCAGTGAGGCGACCGGATTGTCGGAGACGCGTGTTACGGAGACACGAGACGTCGCAGGAGTTCAGCGGATGGTCAGGCGGAATCGCCGATGTCGTGCATGACAGTAGTCATCTCTTCGCGGTTTGCACCAGGTTGCGGTTTATGTCCTCCGATTGTGATCCTAGATCGTGCTCCTGCTTCTCATAACGTCAATTTGCAGCCACGTATTAAGTCCTGAATTACGAAATAGCGGCTCGTTTGCGATTCTTGCGACATTAAAAAAAAATACAGGCCGAAGATAAGCTTGGCCGAGGCAATATCGAGTATAAATTGTATGTTGCATTTATAATAGCTTTTCGAATGGCCGTTTCGGAGTTTCCGTACGGTATACAAATGCCCATTATTATATCCGCGGATATATCCGGTTTCGATTAATCTTTTATTGACCGCGCAGTCTTAATTGGGATGTCATCGCGCGTGATATGACTCTCGCGTTTTCCGTTTTTGTTCGCACCGAAATTAATCTCTGAAATGAATTCGATCGCAAACATGTGTCGAGTTTATCGGCGCATTGGCCAGAGAGAATATTTGATTTGTTGCGCAATCGGCGAAGATCGGCGGTAACGATAACAGCGGCAATGCGTTTATTGTATAATTCGTATACGCAACACGATTTGAATACGGCCCGTGATCGACGGTGAGAATCGGGACGGCCCCGTTATCGCGGCAAATGCGCGTTGTTTGAAAAACGCGCCAATATTTACCTCGCGCTTCATTTGCGTATTCTTTTTTTTTTTAATTAAATTAAGGCTCGTTGTTTGATTTCCATCTGCTTTTAAAATAATACGGAAAGTGAGTTTTATTAAATTAAAGTGACAAAGCGTAGCACGTGGCGTTTTTTGAAAATGTACTTTTGTATCACTCGAAAATAAATTGCTTAAATTAAACATACGATATCTGTAACTATGTACATTGTAAAAGTGTACGTTTTATATGCATGCTGTAATTTATTAAACTAAGAAACGTTATCTCGTTATTATGTACACAGAGGCTGTGTTTTAGTTTTTCGATATAACTTGATTTATATTTTATGAAAATTTCGCTTTGAAATATATTACTATTATAGATTCGAGATATTTTATCTGAAATGTGACAACTGACAGTATAATAATAACAGCTGATTTCCGATAAGATTTGTTATTGTCGCAATGACGCGTCATTAGTACACTTTTTAAAGTAAAGCCGCTGTTATTCTTTGTTTTCACATCTCGAAGGCAACTTGTCTCTCGGTGTAAATTCGGTCTTGCGACAAAGCAATGAAGGCGATCATTCTTCTCGATCGTGGCTTCTGTTTTCACAACCCTATGAATGACGTGAGAAACGTAATGTTTAAACTGTTAATTAGATCATTCTCAGTATCATCCGCGGGATCGCCGTCGTGTATGATTCTTCATTAACATACGAATAAGAGGAGGGATAAAGGGTAATCGAAAACTGACGTGTAGATTAAATTCATGCTTTGAATCTCGTTACGTCACTCGAGATGCAAAACACGTGCATGTCATCGCTAAACGGAAGATACGAGTTTCCGCATATAACTCGGCTACTTGAGCGAGAGAGCACAACCTTTACCCTTCTGACGTGGGTTTCTGAAATCCGCCGTCTCTCTCCCCTGCCTCGCCTCGTCAATGCGTCGCGCCGCGACGCGAATGCGCCCGCAAATCGAACTACTGCCGAACTACTCACGGCGATTAGTAATAACTAATTAGACATCGAGGGCGCGCGGGCGTGAGAGGGTCTCGTGGCGTCTCCAAGTGCTTTGGGAAACTTATTGGCGTGGGTCTTGAAACTGTATCAGTGTCGTCGGCAGAAATCGCAGATGCGTCAAAATACGACGTGGTGGCATAACTGCCACTGCTCCAAGTATATTGGAGCGCGGTCGTTATTCTTAAATAGGTTTCTGTCGAATTTCAGTAGTCGAGTCGACGATTGATCAGTCATCTACTTGCTGACGATGTCCTTCGTCCTGTTGACTTTTTGGAATCTATTACGTTAATTGAATCGCTAATGTTTAAGAATAATTGCCAATGCCACGCGGAAAGAACGGTTGTGCTGAAATATCTAAAAATTTAGCTAGATACAGATATGAAAATAATTTTGTTGCACCATTAAAATAATTATGTAGAACACTCAAACTGATTGCTAAAATATCAAAAATTTTTACAGTATATTATCATCATACTTCAGCGATCTACTATAATTATTTTGATGGTGCAACAAAATTATTTTCAGATCTGTATCTAGCTAAATTTTTAGATACTTCAGCAAAACCGTTCTTTCCGTGCATTAAAAGCATTCATAAAATAAAAATACAAGGCCGTAATTAATTTAACCCTCAAAGTGTATACGTTTTTTCGGTACCTTCTAAGTGTATACGTGGATCTATCACGTTTAACGCTATTTTTCCCTATCTTAACGTATTTTAAAAAATGTAAAAAAAAAAAAATCATTAAAAACATTGTGGTTGACGATTTTACAGTCATTTTGATAAACATTGTTTATTTAATATCTTCTAACAGGCTTGCAAGTTTCACAGTTACGAGCAGATATCACTTTGGCTCGGACACCATAGACCCACGTGTACACGTTAAGGGTTAAATATAAAAGGATATGCATTGCGTACACATACATATGTGACAAAAAAGTTCTTTACTCGCTGCTTTGTGATCTTGAAAATAAATGCTAAACGAGAAACATTGCGCTCTCTCAACGCAAATTATTAGCCTTAAACGCAAATGTAAAATAAACTCGCGTCAGGGATCTGTCCGCGGATTGCATTCCGGCCAAAGTGCAAACCAGACCCCCGCGGTTAAGGGTTAAATACTCCCCCGCCGCATTTCGCTCGGCACAAAGAGATCTCCGGGCTCGAATCGAAAGCTTTTCCGTGTATATTTTCCCGCGGCAACAAAGACAGACCAGGCGGGAGAGAGGAAGAAATGAGAATGCCGCGATTTCCGGATGGAGGAGGGCGGGGGGAGTCGATGCCAAACCAACCGATGCATTCATCGCATTCAATCGACTTTCAATTAGTGTCGGGCTCCAATTTTCCGTCAGAGCGCAGAGCAGAGGAGGGAGAAGGGGGGGGGGAGAGGGTGAAAAACAGGGTTCCACCGATACCAGTCATTCGCGCGGTAAATCCCTCGTGTTTGTTTGCCTGGAACGCCGCTAATGTTACCTCATTTCGCTGTGTACATCAGGGATTAATGCTTCTTTTGCGTCTCGTTTACATCATCTGGCATCCGCGCTTCTTTCTCGCGAGGTAAAACTCTCAGACATATACGGACAGAAGATAAAACTTTTATATACGTCTGCACCTCCGACGTATGCGCAATCTATTGGAAAAATGGAAACGGTACGCGATCATTCGAGCGAGTTGCCCTAGATTCATTGCCGTCGTTATAGGGATAAAATCCTTTCGGCCCTTCGACATTCTTAACCTCGTAAGTGTGTTGGTGAAATTCTCGCGCGTTAATGGGGTCCTTGAGGAATTTCGAAAAGACATTTTTCATCGAAAGCTTTATTAAGGATATTATATCACAAATATGCAGAATGTATCAGACGTCGCGTATTTTCTCTAGATTATAAATTCCTTGGCCAATTTTGAAGTATTTCATAATGCGAGTTTTTGGTCTCTTGAATATTTGGTCTTTTTATGAATTTTTTTTTCTTCAACTGTTCTAAGATATAAGGATCAGGTTAATTATAAAAAATTTTATTAGAGGTTGGATTATTTTTTTTTATATCCGATGTATTCCAAAAATTTTACAGAGAGAGAAGCAATAATTATTAGAGAGCAATACTGGCAAATACACTAATTTGTGCGAATCACAACGCGCATTAATTGGGCTCTTTCAAATATACATTCGACCAACTTTTTCAGCCTGATATTGGTGAAATGTTCCCGATAAAAACTGCCAATTGCAGATTTATTTCGTATATGAGTTTTTATTTTCTGAAAAACGTGCTTTTACGTAATTGCCGGATAATTAATAATTTATAATATGTCGGAAAAAATATTCTACTCTTTTGATAATAATTTGTTTAATAGAGACCATGGAAACATATATGTCTTCTCTTATCTTGTATACACATCTTCGGATTCGCAGATCTATAGAACATTTTCCTCTCTTCAAGGATCTAATTATTGAATTCTACACGTTTCAATTTGTCGACATCCGTGCCGATCGATCGATGGGGAATTTTGGTTTTCGATCAACGACGCGTATGAGCAGTCGATTAAGTACCGAAACGAGAATCCACGACAGGATCGCGGCACTTAGTTACAAGGACGAACGAGGTTAACCCGGAATTGGGTGCTTCGGAGGCTCGGAGTCCCAGAGTCTGGAATTTCGGTTATTCTGATTAAGTCTTCGTCCCAGGAGTTGCGGCGGTTGGGATACAGTTGGAAACGTAACACACCGCGTATTTCGCGTCTCTTCGTAATTCGCACGATTGATCTCGCGCGATCCGGAGCGCCGGTCCTTCGATTATCCCTCTTCCAGTCTTCATATCCGACGTCTCGATATTCGACGATAATGTGCGATTTCGGCACGAGATGTGTATCTCCGTAATTTCTGAAGCGCGTCTGTCTCGATATATTTTTTATTCTTATTTGTGATATATTTTGATCGATTGTTTATTAACCGTAACGCTAATTGTCACTCAAGAGTCTTTAGTGAGAGGGGTGTGTGATTGCTTTCTATTTGAACATTTTGGATCATATAATAATATATTTGTGAAAGAAAGGATAAGGATAATACCGATAGTAATTTAAACATATTACGCAAGATTATATGCTGTGATTACAAAACTATAAAATAAACGGCCGAATTAAATCAAACACTGGAGATACCAACTTTCGGTTAAGTCTCGAGAAGAATGAAAAGGGGACAGAGAAGCTGCCTTTGGGCGTAACGTTCGCCGAATTCGTTAATTCGGTAAACGGTAGAGGGTGCATCAGGGACGGGCCTCGATATTAAACGAGGCGAAGGCAAAGGCGAACAGGGGTTGCGAAGAATTCGTCGGCGAGGGGACATGGGAAGAAAGGACGAGGTCCTGACAAGGCAAAGCCGTCTCTTTTGCGGGATATAGAAGCGAGCGCCCGCTTCCTTATCGAAATTCTTAATTAGAAAATTTTAATTATGTTTTGAGGCTGCGGCGACGTTGGCGGGACTAAGACACATATAGCGGAATGTACGTGTGCGCGCGAGTACACGTGTACGTATAAAGACCGGGGGCCAAAAAGGGGTCGAGAAGCTCCGCACTAGCTCTCTCGGTACCAGCTATCTGCAGCAGAAAGATAGTATATTTCTGCGGAAGGAAGAGGGCTTGTTGCGCTCGGAGATAGGGGCGCGAGATGCCGAAGGTAATTAAGCTTGCGCCTCATAAAGATATTCTGACGGCATTGTCCTTCTGAGCCGATATTAAATCGCCGCGCTGCCACGTGTTTTTGCGGCAAATTTATTAAAAGAATCTTGTTTTCGCATTTCGCTTAAAGATAATGGAAGAAATTTTTTTGCATTCTCGTTCTTTCCAGAGACGGAATAGGAAACGGAGGCTACTCCAGTTTATTACAAAATTGCAGATTTTTATTTCGTATATATAAGATTAACTTGCTTTGTTGTAGTACTCTTTTTTCACGATTATATATATAAGCACGGAAAATATAAAAATTTTAATATTTCTTTTTATTTTCCCAAAATATAAGTTTCTTTTTTTCTCTCTTGGCATTTTCACTTTTCACATCAAGATGTCAAGCATTGTACCTCCTAAAATCCCTGATATTATTAACTTTACCACTATTTCGCTCTACTGCAGCTCAAGGGTAAGCGTTAGTTTTCACTGTTGCATGTTCCTAGCTCAATAGCCGTGGGGCACATTCTTCGCAGCTGCTCGTAACCAAAGGATTAACCTGTCGATAATAATTCGCTAAGCGTGCCGTGTAAGGGGAAGCTACCGCCGCCGCCGTCGCCGCCGTTGCCTCTTCGTAATTCCATCGACGGCGGGGGTGCCGCTAGACGAACTCCATTAACTGTTTAACGAACCGCAATTTATTACGTTATAAACCTGTGCACGCTTTCGCAGGATGACGCCTTCTCGTCTGGGACACATTTCCTTCGGCGCCGTCTAAGGATTGCGTAATGCATTCCGCCAAGATGCTCGGAAGAGGCTCTGCCGTTCAAAAACGACTCTTCAGATATACCGTTTGTTTTCACGATCCTTCTGGCTCTTTACAGCGAGGGGGAGGGAGGGAAAGACCCTCCTAATTAAATTATTTACCTTCTTCATAAATGCTGATATTAAAGATGTATTTGTCCTCGAAATTATGGATATCTCAGACCTTGGGGTGCGCGAGATTGGGGCGCGTTATTTAACGCAGAATCGAGTTTTTTCATCGTAATACCTTTTTATGATTCTACCAGAGAGCCAACTTTTTTTGTCAAAGGTAAAGTGAAAATAATAGCGCACGCAAATTGGCACGTAAAGGGAGTTTTATTTTGCGAATTATACCATTCAATCTTATATGTATGTGTATATCGTGAGAAATTGAATTAAATGTAAAGAGTGAATACACCGTGAGAAGCACAACGTCCTATAAACGTAATGGTAATTTCGCAGCAGATTTCTCGCGAAACAATGGCGATCGATTATCCGCGATGACGCCGGCGCGCTTTAATGTCGTAACGTGGCGCGTGCCGCCGTCTGCAATCGCATTTACAATCTGGCTGGAATTCAATTCAATGCAGCGCGGTGCGGCGGTGGTCGTTGCAGCGAGCCGCGCGCGGAACCTGTTGCCCGGGATCCGCCAGATTCGCGAGATCGCGTATCGATAATCGCGAAACACGGCGGCGCGGCGCGGCGGCCGTCTATCGAACGTCGATTACTTTGATTGCGAGTACATTAGCGTCCGCTAATGTCCGGCGCTAATGTTTCTATGCACGTTTCGCACTTGCAGAGAAACCGAACCGCGACGTTGGCGCTTTGTCGACGTTATCGTCCCAGTAACAATCGTTATAATGGGAACATCGGCCTGCGATAATGGAAGACCATGAGGCGATTGTCTGACGCACAATCGGGAATTTCCTGGGTATTAAGGCATTTTGATGAATGATGTAAATTGATCTTTCATCGGTCCGATAATGACGTTAATCATCGTGATCTTCCACTGTATTGCTACACGTTGAGAATAACGTCGGCGACACTTGTACACGTTTCAGCAAATTTCAGTGATTAATATCAATAACAAATCCGGCAAACGAATCCATTTGCGCATCATTACGTAATGGATAGATCATGATGTTTTTAGATAGTTAGTTGAGATAAACTCCGTAGTCAAAACAGCCAGAAGACGATAGCTAGAGGATATATCAGTTAAGTAAGATTGCAACTGTGCCGTAACTCGGCATATTCATAGCAGAATTAACGATCCGTGCCTAACTTAGGTACCCGTTACTCCTCTGGGAATAGCTGGAAGGAAGCAAGAGGTTTCTCTAGGATTCCATGGGTACTTGCCCTCCTTTCTGTCTTCCTCCTGCTTGTTCAGGCGGAGGAAACGCTCGGCGGATTATAGGTAGTTAGCTCGTATTTGTCAAGTTGATCCAAGTATTATAATAATAGTGAAAAACGAGAAACGGCGAGAGAGAAGGGGCAACTTTGCGCGAATATATTATATATATAATTAAAATAAAATAAAATAATAATTCAATTAAACCGAATAATTCAATTAAACCAACACGACGGAGATTTAAGATTGAATTTTCTCAACTCGCGACGTTTAATCAATACCGTGCTACCCCCGTCGTATCCGGCAACAGGTACGCTAACTTCAACGAGACGATCGTGAAATCGGTATTTGTGCGAGGAGGGTGTGTGCAAGAGAGTGAGAAAGGAGAGAGAGGGATGGAAAAAGGGCTGGGAAAATGGGGGATGAGCGCGCGGGTGTATTACGTTCGACCGAGCTGACGGCGCTGGAATGGCTCGAATATTGGCTAAAAATGTAAATTGCCTCGACACCGTGCACCCCGACGGTTCTCTCAGCCGTTTCGACATACTCTCCCCGATCGCTGTGTGAAATAATTGAAAACACGCGTCATCTCCGGGTCATGCTGACCAAGAATTGTTCCCTTCCCTGTACCGACGCTGCTTCCGTTCTATGTGCTCTCGACGAGTGTTGTACTCTTGTGGAAAATATTTTTAAAGGGCGAAAGGCGAGAGAACAAACATACCGGAAGTACGCAGAGAGGCACTAAACTTAGACGCTGCATAAAATATTTCGTAAACTGCATTTTTATTTTATTGCCTCGCACGCTTTATAAAACTTTTATTCTCGAAGAAGCGTAAGTAATAGCGACACAGGCAAAGTATCATGTTATGTCTGCAGTAGTACATGCCCGTGTATAGTCAGCCTTTTTTAAGAGCCGCATGATCTTTTCTTAAATAACTATTTTGATTCAGTAGTACGTGCTTTTGTTATATCATCAGAATATTTGTTATGCGATATATGTGGTGCGCACATAATACTATATAATATTAAAAATTCATTTAATTATTTAAATAGCTGGTATGAATTAGTAACTTGAATTTCGTGGAAAGACACGATTTATCTCTTTACATGTATACATCGTTTTTGGGATAGCTCATATTTCTCGTAGCATCTGTTTTTGTCTGAAGTCTTTTTTGGATGTACAGTGAATTGCAGAAATGGTTGGAAACGGCAAGTGCGTCGACCGTGCTCGAACGTTGCGAAGAGAAAGCACGGGAGGAATTTATTTTTGCGTCGGGGAAACGTCGCAACTCGTGCCGTGCCGATAATACATCACTGCGTCGTGTAACGGACGAAAAAAAAGGAAGAATTTTTTTCCAAAATTCCCCCTGAAAGCTGCGACACGTTCAATTTGTCATTGGTGCGAGGAGCCCGTTTCGTATCTCCCGAAATAACGCGCGCGTCAACTCCGTCCTTTAGGAACCGTCGACTTTGACACTTTTATTCCCACCTTTGCCTCCATTAAACGACCGCGTACCTCTCTCCCGCTTGCGAAGACATTAGGATAAGTTTATTCGTTCCTTTTTCTTTTTTGTGATGGACTACACGGGATTTTTTTCTAGGAATTCAGATCGCTCTTTATCGGTACAGACTAAATAAATATACAGATTTACATCTCTGAGATATTTTCTGAGTTAATGTTATTTCTTTCTTTACGTCTGCATGTTTTCTTGGCAGAAGCGGAGTTAATCAGTGCCGAATTAACTGTAAGTGAATGCAGAATTAATCAAATGCAAACTGTAGCGACGGAAAAAGTGCCGGTATGCCATCAGAAGCACGAAAAGCGTAGTAGAGAGGCATGCGGCAGATTGAACGAGGGCAAAGAGAGAATGCGGAAATCGAGCGTGGCCGGAGGGAAATGCGCGACATAGGGTGAAAAGGGGGGAAAAGAGGGAGAAACGTAGAGTGTGGCGCGTAAGAGAACAGGAGAGAGGTAGAAGGAGAAAGAGATAGGAGGAAGAAAAGGTAGACGGGGATCGCAAGGGAAGGACCGGGTGGACGGTGGACATGCTACAGTCGTTTTATCCGTATTAATGCGGAATAACACGCGCAATTGTTGCTTTGAGCTTGCTATTCGGAATGCGTGCACCGTCTGCACGCGTCGCGTGTGCATTATCATACGCACTTGTGTCGCGGAGACGCGCAACCACTGCACCGCGACTAAAAGGTCAGGTCTGTCCGGAAAAGAACCGGGATGTCCTGATGGATTTGCGTTGTTGCGAATTAACTCTGCGGATCGAATCCTTTTATTTGAAACAAACCTACGTACGTACTACAACGGACCGTATCTATCGCAGCTCGTTCAATCTGACATTTTGAATGAATGTCGCGGTAGTGACAAATTGCAGGTGGAAGGTAGAATAAATTTTAGGTTGATATTAGATATTAGAAATCTCTCTTTTTAAGAATCTCCCATTTTGGCGAATTTTCAAGTCGCTATATAATTAACGAATTTTGCGCGAACAGATCCGCGAGCGAAGTCACGTTAGTGGACAACGAGAGATCAGGTTCGCCGGACTCAATTCAGCCGGGCTTAATCCTTCGGATTTAACCTATGGGCCAAATCCATAAAAAAGCTCCCGCTCTTGTATGCCTAGCTATTGACGCGGGATCGATTCGGATTATGGGCCCGTGATCCCGGATGATGAGTGTCGCGGTCGATATCAAGGCTTCCAATTCGATATACGCGCTCGCGAGTCGTAATACCGCGAATATCGTTGACCGAACGACCATCCGGCGTAATCCTAATTGGCGATTGCAATTTGCGACTCTGCGTGATATTTTATGCTCGGATGACTTTTTGAAAACGCCG
Source organism: Temnothorax curvispinosus (assembly GCF_003070985.1). NCBI lineage: Eukaryota > Metazoa > Arthropoda > Insecta > Hymenoptera > Formicidae > Temnothorax > Temnothorax curvispinosus. The sequence continues at coordinate 10,452 of NW_020215913.1, read as the reverse complement.
ATCGCCTTGCTTTGTGCGGGGGCTCGTGCGGATTACGTTTTTTTTTGCAACTTGGTTTTTTTTTGTTTCATTTCGATGAGAGGAAAAGAATTATAGTGAATATAAAGCTCAGCTCGGATAATTGCAGTATTGATATTGCGATTAAGTGCCAGGTGTTGATACCGCTGCTGCTGCTGGCGATTACCCTTTATCAATCTTTCGCTTTAATGTGAGTACATATGAAAAATTCACGTACATTTTCCTATGGCGGAGTATATCACATATCTCGCTGTTATAACGATAACTTGTTTTATCACTGCACTCTCACGCGATGAGCTGCCGCTGCGCTCAAGATAATACGAGATGAAGAAATATTGGAAGATTTCGCTGAAGGATCGCTGTTTCTGCTCCTCCATCATGCAGGATGATCCTTAATCGTAGATATGCGGTGAAATAGAAATCTGTCTACATTGTATAATTACGTCTAATTAATGTAGTAGAAAAATATTTAATTGAACTGACGTTGAAACGTCGTATTATTTATTAATATGCTCTCGCTTATTATACGATCCGGTAATATTAAATTCATATATTCTTATAAATTAAATTTTTGTTTTTTTACAAAGCAGACAGGTTGCATCGAACATATCCACTACTTAATTCTCGTGTGATGACGTATACTTCGTTTTGGATCGTCGCGTCAACAAATGGACGATTTCCTGGCATTTATTAAAAAAATTTTTGAGATCTAGTATTAGAAAATAATATAAAATGATCTGTATGAGATACATTGTAATCTTCCGCAGGCGCAACACGCAGAGTCTCCTGTTTTTTATTCGTCCGTTTATGTGTATATGGCCGGCGCGCGTTGTTGTGAATCATTTTTCAATATGTGGACTATTTTTCAAAAGTCGTTTTATCTACCCTGGGACGGCACGCATATTCCACATATTTCCGTTGGAATTCAAGCCACGGAAAAATTCAATGAGAGGTATACTGATACGCGTTAACCCTTCACTTGGACGTGACGATGCCGCGCGTTTGATACTACACGGTTTACACGACGGGGAACAACGATAATCGAATTGCATTTTAATACGATAAATACAGCGACGGAAACACAGAGATACGAAGAGATTCTTTGCAGCGGGCCGTTTCAGCAAGAAATGTTACTCGGGGCATTAATGAGTTGACGCACTTCGTCGGAAATTGCATTTGAAAATCCCTTTCGGGATTCGATCGTGGCGCGAGCATCCCATTCTACGGCCGTAACGGCGGTCTTCCGGCCGTGTTCCCGGGGTGTCCGCGCGGGAGCCGCGTCGCGTGGAAGGGGGGGCGCGAAGGGCTGTTTTATGCAGGTCTTGGATTTTATGCAATGAGACTGCAATATCAAACGGCGCGCGAGCGGAGTGCCGTTGAATAAAATATCCGGTGCCGTTGAGGAAAAAAGCACACGAGACGGGCGGGAAAATGGGGCGCGGAACGGCCGCCAGACGCATTTCGATTTCCCTATACCTGGGCTACTGCTGCTGCTGCTGCACAATAGATACACACGGGGACCATGCGGCCGCGCGGGATCTCGCGGGTGCATTAAAGTGCCGCCTCATATTCCCCGCCGATCGTTGCGGTAATTTATTACGCGCCCGATCGCACCTCGCCGTCCCGTTTGCCCGTTGTTTCTTTGTTTATTGAAACGCGGCCTCGATATTACTGTCGCTCGGCTTTTTAACCCATCTAGAAAGGTCTCCGAGTCTTTCTCTTTATTCGTTCGAGAGAAAAGTCTGAATTTTTCACGAGTCGTTTGCACACGACTGCAGATACCTCGCGAACTTTCTGAAGAATATCTGAATAGATCAGGATCGGGACACGTGATGCGATATTCGCGTTCGTGTCGTCTCTCGTACATAAACTCGTCTCATTTCACGGCATAGTTCTATCGATCTGTCACGAATTTTGTTGCTTCGTACAATTATTTTAGAATTAGCAGGGCTATCATAGGCAGCTAGGTTTAAAAGCGCGATACGCGCTACAAATGAAATATCATCTAATTATAACGTATTATGCGCTTTATCCGCGTAATTAATATGAAATTTACACACCCAGCGATTGGTCATTTCAATGGCCGTACCGACAATGTGCTCTCTCCATTGTTTACGGTCACTCTCAGCGTCGTGTTTAGCAACTTGGCCAACTTTTGCGAACGAATAATCTCGGCGATTGACGTCACAGAGTGAGAAAATGAGACAGTGCGAGAGCAGTGGAGTGCAAAGGCAGGACACTATGAAGTAGAGAGGGATGCGAGCGAGAGAAAGAGAGGGAAAGAGATAGAAATAGAAAGAGAGAACACTTCGAAACTTAGATTGGTGTCACGTGGCTCTCGGCGATCTGAAAGTAAGAGACGAGGGGGTGGAGAGAGAAATGTCGAGGAGAGAGTGCAGAAGAGGATAGGGATAGATAGAGGGAGGGAGAGAGAAAGAGAGAGAGGGACGGGAACACTGTAACAGCACGATTCGAGGCGGCTTAACCGGCAAATCCGAGGTAAGATCCCCCGCGAAATCTCTATTTCCGCGAACGCCATGTTTCCACGGCGTTCCCGTATGCCCGTAGCCGCCGGAAGTGCTCCCCTCCGCCTCTTCCTCGGCCTCGTTCCTCCCGCCGCACGCCGATTCTAAAACCCGGGTCCGCTTGCGTCGCGCGGGCGCGTGTCTGCCATGTAAATCTTAAAGGATTACGCTCATAATTGCTTGCGTCGCCGCGTAATTGAAGAGCACTTAGACCGGCTCAGAGCCGATGCGATACGTGACTACGTCGCACCCCGGGATCGAAGATCCCGCGCCGAAACGATTCCGTCACGAATTCTCGACACGAGGGTTACCGTCGTGCGATGCGCGAACGTGGCAAAACGATACGGACGTCCCACGTTGGTCAGGGTCCAGAGAATATACACGATGCCAGCTGTTGACTTGTGAATGTATATTCGTATCTTCCATCTTGCACGTATAGAAAGACGACAAAAGTTTTGACAAGAAAACAGTAGCATTTTATTGTTTGAATACTGTGGATGTTATGTATAGATTTTGAAAATTAATTAATTGGTCAATATTTCTTTCTTGGCTGATGCTGCGATGACTATATGAATTTCCAAGACACGTATGAGAGAGACAGTTTATAACAATCTCGTTATAAACTCGCTATATTATTTCGAGGGTACTCTTATTTAATCAATCGCTCCTTCGCTTTCGGATCTTCGCTATCGAAGGTAATCAATCTCAAATTCTGACACTCTCTCAATCGCGGCTTTGTTAACTAATGCAATCGTAATCGCGCGATCTTCGACGCACAGCTCGTCGACTTTCCCGCGATCCGATCTATACGTCCAAACTTAGTCACAGACACCCCCGTGGCAAAAGCCTAACCTCGTGATACCGTCGGGCTTAATGGATTAATTTTGTAATTGGGTGGTTTGTATAATTGAGGCACAACTACGCGACTATATGACCGGAGACCGGCGCCAGCAAGGGGTTGCGACAAAATTTTAACCGAATTCTCTTGGAGACTCCGCTCTCTGCCGCGAGTTTTGGACTATGTTGGAAAATGTCAACAGTGCGTTACCGGTTTATGGAAAAGTTGGGGGATACGAAACTATTCCGGCCCTTTGTCGGAAGCTTCCATCGGCGCTTTGTAGTACGGAGCACCACAATCGATTGGCGTTTCAGTGATTTAGCTCACAAAGTGACAAGTCTGTCAGTCGATGCGGTCGCGGCAAATATTGTCCGCGTTTTAGCAACTGTTATTGTAAACGAATGCGGTATCGCTAGCAATTAGGATATTTTATCGCGTTAAATTTCTTAGTTTTAAAATATTAAGTTAGTTTCGAGATATCGAACAGTTTCTATTTTTAGAATTCTAGTTTCGATGATATCTTTTGCAACTCTGTAACGATTTTTTTTATTATTAAGTTAAAAGTTTCGAAACATTTTTTTTTTTCAAAATTCAATTGTTTCTCGAAGCATCTTTTAACGTTCTTTATTTTTTTTTGTGTTTCAGGTAGGTCTAATAAGCAATAGAATTGATCTGTGTTCGATACATCGACGGAAAATACGTGCGAAGAATTTAGACAGTATGATGATGACAAACCTACCCCCTGTTATGCTGCCACCCATTACGGACTACGGGATGCTGACGCCTACTCTCGGAATAAAGGTGAGTCGATTTATCCTGCGGTAACCTCAACAAAGAAACTGAGTTTCGCGATGATACGAAAATACAATCAAAGTACCAATTACAATTTCTAAGCTGTGCCTTATCATTGTATGCTTATTTAAAAAAGCAAGCGTCAACGCGTACGAAACAGATCGCATGAAACAATTTCGAGTTTAGTCCACGCAAAAGCACCGTCGATCGTCCTCAAACTGATATTTTCTACCGACAGTTTTTTGACAGGCCGACTATAAAATCGTTGCGGGCGATTTTTAGCGATTGTAAACATTTCTATAAAAAAAAAAAGAGACTATTGCGCGTTCTCTCGCCGGTTCTCACGTCTCTACGGTTTTTTCCTCCCTCGGAGCAATTGGAACGTTTTAATGCCGATATAAAAGCACCTCTGGCGGATCTCTTTGGAGCATCGGGTATCGCCTTTCATCCCTCGGCTTTTACAGCTTCACGCTGCACTCCTGTGCGAGCGCCCTACAAGCCGCGAGATATTAATTAAAATTCCGTCTGAAATACTTCCAACGCGGAAGTGAGGGGTGAGTACGGGTGTATTGGCTAACCGGCGTGGGACGGGCGTTTGCGCTGGCGCGTCTAATTTACTCGGCGATCTTCTCCACGTTCTGAAATAAACAAGCAACAACAGCCATCAAAATTCCATTATGCTACTTACGTCAACTTCGCGTGAAAGCTAATAGTTGCATTCATAATGCTGCAAGCGAGGGATGCAATTATGTTAAGATAATAAAAAAATTAATTAAAATTAGGATAGAGTAAATCTCTACAACTGTGTAAAGAAGAAAATAAGATATTAAAGTAATATTAAATTATGTGTGCAAAAAATATGACTGTATAAAGCACAGTAAATTATACCTTGTATGAAGTACATATTAATGTTAATATCTTATTACATTAATTTTTTTAATGGATAATAGACTTTTCTCCTTTTAAATATATAAAGTTACGTATATGACATTCACCATTATATCAAACCAAAAAGTCGCAGAGACTGGATTTTCTGTGTAAGAGAAATGATCAATTCCCTTTTACATTTCCAATTTACTAACGGTAGAAAAGCGAGCTAATAATCGATCGTGCGGTGAATTCCACTGGTCATCATACGCGCGTATGCGTTGTTATAATACGTGACTGCAATTTTCCAGATTTTCTTGCGTTGCTTACAGCTGCAACCGCATCAGCATCACCGATGCTTAGCGAATTTGCGTTGTTACTATTCAGCGTTTCAGTTCGCAAACGTTATTAGTTTGCCAATGAAATCCCGAATGCAAATCTGCTTGAATGCACATTCCGTTTTTACACGTGGCTATTCTCGGAATCTTTTCCGCTGGAGAGTAGATCGATAAATAAAATAATTGAGTCAGATTGTGTGGAGGGCATATGTATATATAAGATAATTTGAGTTACCTTCAATTGTACACGGAACGGAATAAGGGTCTGTCTGAAATGACCGCCACGGAAAAGTCGTGAAAGGTGAGATCTTATTACAACAGATAACTTGTACAACTTATCTTCGTTGTCGCAAAAGAATGCGTTCTGTTTTCCTTTACGAGTGCAGAAGGGGGGTGCTCCCTTTCAAGCAGATCGACGAGGCGTGCTTTCAACGATAGTTAGTTAGCGATTGAGAGGCTCCGAGATACTCTTTGCAGTCTTTGCGTTATTCTCGATTCTTTCTCTTCGGGCCGAGTCATTGTATTTTCCCGCGGTATCGTATTTCCCGCCGTGGTTACTTTAACTTTAATTAAACTATTTCCAGCGAAGGATAACCGCATAGAATATAAAGCTATTTCGAAGTTCAGCGTAAAACGCCATTTCCATTATTATAAAAGTAAAAAATTGCGCTTGAAATTAACTGAATATTATATTATTGTACTCGTACTTTTTATTGCTCGCCGTTCGATCATCCCTCTCGAAAAGAAAATCTACTTCATATTCGAGAAGTAACCGTATCTAGCTCATGTAGAGGGATATTCTAAACTTCGATATTGAAAACATCCCTCGTAATTCATCTTCTGGTAGTTGAGAAAAGTGGAGATAGTTCTGCGACACGCTGTATAAGGTTTTTAAGAGTTCAATGCAAAGAAGTTTGTCGGCTCGTTGCGGGAAGTATACAACGCGCGCGGATTCATCTCGGAAAAGCGAGAGAAAAGAGGGCGTGTTCGGGCTGTCGGCAAAGAACCCGCTTGTATAGAAGCGCTGCCGCGAACAAAAAGCTGAATAACATTAACTCGCTTAATGTATTCCCTTAATTTTAATACACAATGCCCGTCGGTACGAGAGCGCGCGAGCCGTGTTCTCGCAGCTAACCACCGGCGAAGATTCTTACCCCCGTTAAACCTCCACATCTTAATCTTTTTATCTGATTAATATTTATATTTTATTAACATCAGTCTCGCTTTTAGATTAGAGAGCCATATAACGGTATTTATTATAACTGTCACGATATAAACCAAAAAAGCTATAAATGATAAATTATAAATTTATCCCGCTATAATTGTTCCTTCTGTGTAATAAACACAGCTATCCCCTTCTGACTGTATCGATGAAGATTTGATAGCTTCGTCTTGTCACAAATATATTTTTGTAATGATTCTCGCCGCCGCTGTTTGAAGCAGCGCACTCGCGGACGGGGGCCCGCGGGGTTTCTGCTTGATGTTTCGCGCAGCGAAGATTACGTTGAGGATCGATTTTCCGCGCGTCACTTTGATCAATTTCTGCGACCGTTCGACCGGAAGGATATTTTTCATACGCCGGTGGGGCGTTTTCTTTCTCGCCTAAAGGCCGCGTCGTTTCACAAAGCGTCCTCTCGAGTACGTCAGGCCTGGCCGATCGCTCCCCCGACGGTGTGTTTTATATTTTCCTTGCGTTAATCGTGTCCAGGTCGGTTGATCCCGCGCGTATACCGGGATCCGGCGGCCCCGCTCGAACTCCCGAGGCGCTCTGACGTCATTCGTATTATTTCCACTTGCGTCCCGCGCGCGCCACCGCGCGCCGCGGCCGCCCACCTGTCAGACGCACGCATCGCACGCGTGAGAGAGAGCGAGGGAGCGAGCGGAGCGGCTAACGCGCGCGCGTGCATCAAATTCGGGAACGATTTGATTGTTGCGGAGAGCGACGAATTAATTTCCATTCGTGACGTGCAGGTGTACACGGGGCCGAGTTTCATCCGTCTCCGTAACCGTTCGTTCGTCGCGTTTATTAATAAATGTTACTCTCCTGATATTTATTCGCGCCGGCAGAGACGTCGGCTAATTGATTAACAACGAGAGCGCGGCGTATGCGACGCCGTAATAAATTCGCTTAATTTTCAAAACTCCGCATTCTCTCGCGCGTTCCCTTTAGCACTTTATTTATTACTTTTCCCTCTTTCTCCCTCCGTTTCTGGATTCGTTAATTTGTCCGTTATTTATTGTAATGTAAGAATTCGGATTCCGCGTGTGTAATCAAATCAAACTTATCTACCTGTAATATATCCTATATGCGCAATGATTTTATTTCAAATTGTATTTCGATGTTCTCGTTTGTAACGGTGTGCCCTTATCGAGCCGCGATTGTTCACTTGATCGTCCACGCATGCATACATATACGCTTATTGTACATGGCTGCACGACAAAACGAAGAGGATGGAAATGCGCATGAATATCCTGGCACCCCGTCGGTGACCTCGTCTCTTCGTTTGCATACGCAAACAGTGGAATTAGGGCCGGACACGTCGCGCTGCATGCTCGATCGGAGGTCCTTTGCCCCCGGGAGCGCGTTATTGTCGTCTCGAGCAGGTTATTGTCGTCGAAACACGTCGGAACAATCGACAATATTGCCTGAAATTTGACGGGTCCTCGGGGCCCCCGTTGGCATGCCGCGTTTGCCAAACTCTCTCCTGTCCCGACTTCTTTCCGGTTGCGTCAAGTACCTAATTTGATTACGTCGTTTGTGCTTTCTCTGTTTTCTAACGAACTTTATAAATTTTCTTTGAATTAGCTCTCGCTGAATTTGTTTCGGCGTGGCCTCGCAAAAAATAAAGTCATACTTCAATTAACGAATTCTAAAAATTATTATAGAAGTGAATTATGATTTACTTATAATTAACTTACCTAGTGGGAATATCTAAATAAATTAGAGTCCACGTTATTTTTATTATTATTATTATTATTATGTCTATCCAAATAACGAGAAATGCTCTCGCGATTTGGAAGGAATCCGCGAATGACTCACGGATTAGGAGCTTTTCGCGAAAAATTTCTGAGCGACGAGGGTTGATTTGAATTTTCTATGTCGGTTCAGCCTCGCGGCGTCCCTCACCGTCGCGCGAGACACGTCGCATCGAATATTCCATAAATAAATCGACGTTTAATAGAAAATCGGAGAACTGCGAGATATCTCATCGCTCACTGTCACGGCGCTTCTCGCTACCGGTAGCTAGTATCTCAATAATATTCAGTTTATAAACTTCGAATGGATCCCTTATTACGTTCCCGACGTGGCCCGCCCTTCTTCCTTATTATCATTTTTCCAGGGGTGTCTCCGTCGCGCCGATTTATTTTGCGGTCTATGAGCATTGAATGAATATTTAACGTCGACACTCTTCTATTATCTCTGCTCCAATTTTGTCTGTTATCTGGCTTACTTTAATTTTTGTACTTTATTGTTGGTGGAAAGACAAATCGTTGAATCAATAATTCTTTTGCATCTTAATCAAAAACATATAATGATATGCTTGCGCCGAATATCAGTGAAATGGATGGATCCATCACAATCGATCAAGCATTGTTCGCGTCTCGATAATTTAATGCTCAAGCGACTAACGATGTATCTCAGGCCATCCATCTTTTTCCATTTCCTCCCGAATTTCGCGCGCGTGAGGATATACAACTTTCTTATTTCGGAGAGAACCGCCTATCTCCTCCTAAACAGACGAGTTCCCTAAATAGAAAATTCACCAGTGATATCTCTCTTCCAATATAACATAAACATCTCTAACATAATATATAAAAAGCTATTACAAATTTAATTGTACTAAACTCCGTACGTTTGACGCGAAATAGTTTCACGATGATTTTCATCTTATTCGATCGATACCATCGTCATTTACTCCATGTGTTTACGCGATAATAGAGCAACATTAGAATATGCCGTATCTACGGCACCACGTACGTGTCATTGCAGAAAATTTCCTGCAACTGCGCATTAACCTGGAATGCGGAGGCCCGAAAATGTTCAACTAACCGCGCGCCGCTTCTCGATAAATATGCACAATCATGAACGGTAAAAAGGGCTTAACAGTAGGCGCGGTATATAAGCGACTATTGCACTGCATCGGAATAACGACTCGAGGGTGAACTTGGGTTGCCCCCGATTCCGCAGTTAGCCGCATCGTTGACGCTTTCCTATTGCCCACTGATTTTCCCGGCTCGCGGCCGACGCTCGCCCTCACCCGTTGCTGCACGCCACGTTTTCCGCGTTTTCCGCGCTCGCCCGCCCGCTCGCGCGAGCTCCTCTTCTCTATTTTATTAGCCCGGTTACACAGCACGGCCTCCGAAACAATAACCATTGTTATAGACTCCCGCGCGGCATTTCCAGCGCGCCACGTTTGTAGGCCGCAGCTTTCGCGCTTTGTTCGCTCGCAGACGAACGAAGCGTTGGTACTCTCGCGTTGGAGGAGACGATGGTGTAGCTTTCAGATGGGTTTTGCGTCCCTCTCCCGCTCCCTCTCCCTGACTATTTCCAGCAGCCGGTCGTAACCATTGCCGCTAACGTTTGCTGTACTCTCTCGTTCGCCACCGGCCCCCGTCGGCGTTCTCCGATGTTGTCCTTTTTTTCCCATTCCGCGTTACAGTTTACAATGCGAATCATTTCGAATGCATGCGGCTTTTTAATTACATACCTAGCCGGAAGGCCGATTTACGATTTCTATAGAAATGGAATTCCGTTCCCATGACGCCATATCCTTCGTACTTTATCGATATATTTCTCGCGCGTGTTTTAGCTCGGAGCGAGGAAAGTTTAAGGAACGCGGGCATTTCCAAGAGACGTGCCCGACGAAAGTTTCGCGCTGCTGAATATTTTCCGCTAAATTTAGTTGCGACTAAAACGCGTGACAAATGCCGGTCCTTCCCAAAATCTAAACATTTATGTATCTAATTAAAAGTTAAACTATAAGTTGCTCTACCTCTACCTCTATCTCTACCTCTACCTCAACCTCTACCTCTACCTTTACCTCTACCTCTACCTCTACTTCTATGTATTTAA
>NW_020215912.1:0-7187 GCF_003070985.1 Temnothorax curvispinosus | reverse complement strand
GCTGCACAAAACACCGTGATATGCTATCTATAACATAAATATAGAATCTGATTCATCACTGAAAATAAGGAATCTAATACTTTTTCGAATATTGCTAGGAATGTTATTGAACTGCATTCTTGTATTTTTACAAAGTATAAAAATACACAATACACTTACTGACATTGCATTCGAAATAAAGCTCAAAGAAGCATGTTTCTGAAATAAAAATAAATGATTACGCTGACACATTACGAGAGGTTAATAAATCTGTCAAAACGGTGGTATGCAAGGCAAACTTATACGGAACAATATAATATAATTATTAATAATTACATTATATTATTCTCCAGTTTTGCCTTACACTTCATTGCCGTTTCTCAGATGTATCCAGTCATAACGTATGAATATTTAAGATACGCTTGATCTAACTGTGCGCGATTAAACGGTGCGCGATTGTACGGTGTGCGATTGTAACGGTGCGCGATTGTAACGGTGCGCGATTGTACGGTGCGCGATTGTACGGTGCGCGATTGAACGGTGCGCGATTGTACGGTGCGCAATTGTACGGTGCGCAATTGTACGGTGCGCGATTGAACGGTGCGCGATTGTACGGTGCGCGATTGTACGGTGCGCAAAAACCGTGTCCAATGCAACATACGTTTATTTATTTAAATAAGTTAATAATATGTGTTGTGTCCAAAAGCAACGGTGTCCAATTGAACTGTGCGCCATTTAAATGTGTCCAAACGAACTGTGCGCAATTGAAACGTGTCTAATCGAACGGTGCGCGACTTTATGTGTCCAATAATACTGTGTGCAATTGCAACGTGCGCAATTGTACTGTGCGCCAGTGAAGGCTTCTTCACACAACTCTTGGATACACAAGAACAATGTTATTTAAACTATTTTATTCTTAATATAAAAAATGATACATGTAAAGTGTTTTAAAATATGTAATACATATAAAGTATATAATAAAAAATATTAAATACTAAATACATGTACGATATCTTTATTAATATCCTTCCATTAATGTACATACGTTACATTATATACATACACACATACATTCATACATTTATATGTTATACTACTACATACATTACATACATATGTACATATGTACATACATACATTATATTACATATATTGCATACATTACACACATTATATTACATACGTTATATTCGGTAATGTCCCCACGGCAACGTATCGGTCGAATCCGGCACAATATATCGCTTATCGTCGTACAGACTTAGAGTAATTTTCGTCTCGCTGATAGTGTACACTTCGTGCATTTTTGATCTTATGCACGACTGCGATCGAGTCATTTCGATCTCATCGTTCAGACACCGCGTGTAGTCGTTGAACGTGATGGTGCGCGCAATAACGTTGCTTTTGACACTTTTCGCTTTTTTACAGTTTTTCTTACCATCGACTCGCAAGGCGTACATTTTCGCCCTAAGTCCAACGAATTCGGTCATAATAGCACCGTTGTTTTTGTCCTTCATCAGGCCCGGCACTTTTTTATTGACGAGAGGCATACCATAAGCGTTGTCTACCGCGTAATCACTTGTGTCGAACCTGATTATATCGCGTTTCATGTTCTCGTACGCGTCGTCGCACTTGATATGATAAATCAGACTGTCCGTGTTGGTATACATGATTCTACACGAGTCGCGGTACAGGGGAGACATGTACTCGTGGTGAAATTCGTATAGGCACACCTTCGACAAGTCGAGGATGCACATGCCGACGTAGATCGGTTTGTCAAATTTCACCTCGAGTTTGCGCAGTTCGACGGCTACCAGATTTTCCAAAAACACGCTCTTGCTGTAGAAATTCGGTCGCATGATCATTGCCTCCGCGTCGTATCGTCCGTACTGACTTCGTCAGTAATTTTACATCGACGTGATTGCATACATTCTCCATTGTTTTCCCAAAAACTGCGTTATTCATTAATTTATATAAATTTTTTTCGAACTCATTTTTGGCCTGTGTCCTAAATTTTGTATTAAGTTCGATGTAAGAGCGGAGCCACTCAGATTGAGCGAATTGCAATACGCGATGTATTTTAGTGACGCGAAGGCCGTGGTGCGTGCACTGCTGCAGATTGCGATAATGGATGACATAACGCTCCTTATCGTGCAGCGTGGCGAGAAGTTTGTCCTGCCGTTTGCCGGGCGGTTTATCGCGCATCGGACAGAACGGTAGATCAATATGCGCGTCGTGTTTATCCTGCGGATACTCTAGATCGACCTCGAAAATATAGCCCGTAGGTGAATCCAAAGCGATCGCGCTAAAGTCAAAATTTGACACTTCTTCGACCCATCGAAACTCCGCGTAGGGCAGTGGCTTACACATCGCCCAGCCGTACAAGTTGTTGACATCGAAGTACATTAGGTACGACGACGGTTTCGATCGATCGTACGACTGCATGTACTTGTTGTTGGCCTTCGCGTATCTGTTAGAACACTGACTCAGGCCGCCGCGAATACCACGTTCGATAAACATAACCATGTCAACGTCGGTCAGCAGTTCGAAATTGACACACGTATGTTTCAACATGGCGTCCCACGTAAAGCCTGGTAAAGTGTGGTAGTACGCGGGATCAAGTCCGTAACTCACGACGCAGCTGTCGCCGAAATTTTCGAAAATGTCGGCCAACAGCAAGACATCGGTTTTCAGGTATAGATCGCTGTATTCGCCCAGGGTTCCAACGGAGAATTGCTGCCATACGTTCGCGGCGTGCGCGTAATCGCTCTCGGATACGGTGTCACCGGTCAAAGAACTGTAAAATGAATTGCGCGGCGGTAAACACGTATCCTCCAGCTTTTCGACGCTGTCCACGTATTCGTATGGAAAGACACCTTTTCGCGTCAATAATTCGAAATCGTCGTCGGATAACGCGGAAAATTTGGAACGTATAATTTTCAATTTATCATTATCGAGAAAGGATGCCAATTTTGCGAGACTCGCGCTCAGAAATTTGTACGAGTCGATGAATCTTAATTTTATATCGCTCCGCGAATCTGATTTTTTTGCGGTGTCTTTCACGTGTTTAGTGAATGAGATGTACTTTTTCTTTGTTATAGGCAGTACACTGATATTCAATAATGCCTGGATGTGATTTTTTATCATGAATTATCCCATCTATGCAAAATTTGATGTTTAAGGTTGTAGACTGCTAGAATGTATGGATATAATGTCCCTAGATAGGCAGATATAACCTCTCAACCTTCCAAAATTAGATGTCTATATAAACATTGGAGGAAGAATATAAAAATTAAAAAAGGTAAAACATTTAATACACTTACTAAACATTTAATAAACATTATTTTATAAATTTTAACATATAATAAATTTTACATCAATTTATACATATAAATTTAAACACATAAATTTATATATATAAATTTAAACATATACATATTTAAACATATAATAAATTTTTCATCAATTTATCTAAGAAATTTTTCAGCAAGGGACATAAATCGACATAAGAGTCATTCTGTCTTTATTAGATATTTAGTGAGAAAGAAAACTTTCATAATTTATTGAAAATTCTTTTTCATGGTAAGTTTTACTTCTGTGAAGAGAAACTTCTCCATCGTTTATCGTCAAGAGTGACTTTACATTTGTAAGACAATATTTCTATTGGAGTCCTGATGATTAAGGATATGCAAAGATATGCTGTTTGTCTGCAATTCAACATAAGAGTCATTATGTTTTTATTAGATATTCAGTGAAAAAGAAAGCTTTCATAATTTATTGAAAATTCTTCTTCATAGTAGGTTTTACTTCTGTAAAGAGAAGCGTGTGCGTGTAGTCTAATTATTTCATATAAATAGATATATTCAGTGATAACAATAACTGTATGAATTTTACAGGTAAAACAAAAGTTCTCGTCTTTCTTCAAAATTTTGGTAATAGAATTGGACAAAGATCTGTATGGTCCTGACAATCATTTGGTCGAATGGAATCGTAAGTTGACTACTCAAGAAACCGACGGTTTTCAAGTTAAAAGACCGGGTGACAAAAACGTTCGCTGCACAATCATTCTGCTTCTTGATTATCAGCCATTGCAGGTAATCTTTTTTACATAAATTAATACATAAATTAATTAGTAATCTTTACATAAATTAATCATTTCATTATAATTGGTAAATGCTGCCTACATTAATTTTAAATTTAATTCCTGTTAATCTTTATATAATATTTCAGTTTAAATTGGACCCAAGATTAGCGCGGTTATTAGGTGTGCACACGCAGACACAACCCGTCATCATATCCGCACTCTGGCAATATATAAAGACGCACAAGCTCCAAGACAGTCACGAGAGAGAATTTATTACTGTGATAAATACTTGGAACAAATATTTGCCTGCCCACGAATGAAATTCGCCGAGATACCGCAACGATTGAATCCATTATTGCATCCACCCGATCCCATTGTAATAAATCATGTTATAAGTGTAAAAGGTAAGTGAGGTGCAATTTTTATCCCTGATAAATATTAACATTTTAGAAATAATTTCGTGGAGAATAAAGTATATCATGAGCTAAAACTAATTAAGAATATCTGATATAAAAGTTTATATTATACAGAAACGAAGCAGACCGCGTGTTATGACATCGACGTGGGGAAGTAGATGATACATTGAAGACGCAGATGAACAATTTCTTGCTGTCGACTGCGAGCCAACAGGAAATCCAGAGTTTGGACAACAAGATTCACGAAATCGTCGAGACGATTAAGCAATTGAAGACTAATCGCGAGTTTGTCTTGAGTTTTGCTAAGGATCCACAGTTCATCAACAAGTGGATCATCTCTCAGACTAGAGATTTAAAGACCATGACAGACGTTGTCGGAAATCCGGAAGAAGAACGGAGAGCTGAATTTTACTATCAACCTTGGGCACAAGAAGCCGTATGTCGTTATTTTTACACGAAAGTGCAGCAAAAACGAGCGGAATTGGAGCAAGCATTGGGTATCAGGAACTCGTAAAAGTATCAAAACTGTACTTGACCATTTTATCATAAAGCTATGTAAGATATTCGTAAGTGTTCGCCTTTATAATTATTGCAACATGTAACGCTATGGCTTATTTTTCAAAACATATATTTGTAACATTAATGTAGATTATGTTCTGCATCGTCTATCGTCAAGAATGACTTCACATTTATAAGAAAATATTTTTATTGGACTCCTGATGATTAGGTCCTATGCAAAGGTATGCTGTTTGTCTGCAATTAAAAAAAAAAACGCAAAATTTATTCAAGCTTGAAGCTGATAATACAGATTTTTGTATATATACATGCACATGCACACACGTATCCACATATCTTGCTCACCTAATAATCGATCTATGAGAGCATCTCGAGTTCGGTCCTGTCCACATACCCAACATTTGACCATGACACCTGTTAAAAATCAATCACATTCTCAAATAATTAAATTTGCAGTTTTATATGTTTTAAGGTAATTAAATATAATTAATAATTTATTCATATTCTTCATATTAAGTAGCCATTAAAGTACTCATTAAGATATAATTCTCAGAATTTGAGGTTCGTCAATGTATATTTTTATTTTCCTATAAAAGAGAAGTTTATTTTTGAAAATAGCTTTATGTAACTGAATGTGTGTGGTAAAAATCTTTACACGCGCGTAATGGGCCACTTTATACTATATAAAATAGGGTGTGTAACACGTGCGTTAAGTTGAAAATTGGACGTGCGGAGTGGACGCACGAGCCGGAGGCGAGTGCGATTACCTGCACGTTCAATTTTCAACTTACCGCACTTGTTACACAAATAACTATTATATCACACGTGCGTGGAAAGTGGCCCATTACGCGTGTTTTTTGTGTGACAAATAGCCAATTCCACACACCACTCGAAACAGTGCGGTAATATCTCATTCTCGCACAGTCTCAGAGAGGCGTAATGGGCCACTTTCCACGCACTTGTAATATAAAATAATGTGTGTAACTCGGGCGGGTTGAAAATCGTAATTTATTGCTTATCCCCGCAGAGTTCGCAATCTACTACCAATACTATCCTTCTCCTCTCACTTTAACCCTTTGGACCAACCGCTTAACGTCTCTTTCCGAAAAACGGGGCCCAGTTTTCTCCGCACAAGAGAAATCTTGCACGGAGGGGCGCAGCTATCGGAAAAAATTCCATGCTTTATGGCTCTAAAATAATTATTACTATTATTATAATTTATATTAGAATATTAATATTTGTTATTTATTCATTTTTGTTCAAATTTTTTATAATTTACATGTTTTCAGTTTATTCTGATCATAATCAATATCGTTATTAAAACTCTTATTCAATGAAATACAAAATTCTCAAATATTTTTTCTACATCAAGCTATATTTAAAAAACTGTTGTCTATGTTTATAAATACTTGTATATAATTACAGATAACATCCATTACAGGGAAGGATAAGAGGAGAAAAAATAAAAACTTACTCCAGATGTTCTTGATAGGATTTAAATCTGGTGATTTACTCGGCCACCTGAGAAGAATTACTTCCGGATGTTCCTCGAACTATTCACGAACAATATTTGCTGTATGGACGGCGCTGTTATCCTGCATGAAATGTAGCACGTCGTATTCCTCCGCGGGAAATCGTTGCCTCGCACTCGGCAACATTACATTTTCTAAAATATGAATGTAATGTGCAGCGTTCATCCGCGGAGGGATCTCTTCAAACGCCATAACACCAGCAGTCGACATGCAACCCCAATATCCGCACGTTATCCGGCCACTCCAACTTTTTTGAACAACATATTGAGGCTGCAATGCCACGCCACGGCCTCGGCGACGATAAACGTGTCGCCGTCCATCGGCGGAAGATGTAAAAACCTAGTATTATATAGTATATTATATTTCATATTATATAGAATATTATATATAAACACACTAGATGTAAGAATATTATAATACCATAATATAACTAGTTTTAAACAATATAATAAATGTATAAGATAATTTTTTCTATTCTTTAATAAATATTATTTAAGTTATATAACAAGAATTTTTAACATTTTTTAAATTTCAAGAAAGTATAGATACCTTTTCGTCAGACCATATAATTTTTGCCCAATCATTAGGAGTCCAATTCAAATGTTCTCTTGCAAAATTGAGTCGCTCTTGACGATGAGCGTCGCTAAAACTTGGCTTCTTTTT
>NW_020215911.1:0-2144 GCF_003070985.1 Temnothorax curvispinosus | reverse complement strand
CACTTTGTACGCCGACGGTATCAGCGTAATCCCTCTATGTTCACTACGTCTTTTGCCCCTCTTTTTCGCTATCGGAACGACTACTCCGTCCTTCCACGCCTCTGGAAAACCCTCTCCTTTCCATACTCTCCCATAACGCCTTTCTTAAACCACTTCCCCCATAATTCCACACTTCATTTCCTATCTAGTCCTCTTCCGCTGCTTTACCTTTTTTCAGCCCTTTCAGCACTCTCTCTACTTTCTTCCATCCTATCTCCTTCTCTTTCTCCACTTCCCCATCCGATCCCTGCTCTCCCTCCTCTCCTAGAAGAAGCCTTCGCTTGTATTCCGTTTCTTCTAACATCTCCCTAAAGTATTTATCCCACTCCTCTAATGTTATCTCCTTATTAATTTCTACCCTTCTTCCCCTTTCCTTGTTTATCACTTCCCACACCTGCTTCTCTGTTCTCGCTCCTCTTGCCTCTTTCAGCAGATTTCTCTTTTCTTCCTTTTTCCTCACACTTTTCCTTATACTCTTTTCTTCTCTTATGATCTTCTTTGTGTGTTCTTCCTCTTTTCCAGTCTCTTAATAATTTTTCTATCTCCTCCCTTTTCTTCCTACAGTCCCTATCCCACCATACTCCCTTTTCTTCTGCCTCTTTTTACTCTTCTCAACCTTACTTCCATCTTAATTTTTTTTGTCAACTTTTCGACTTCTTTATCTATTGCCCCCTACCTATTTCTACCTCCTCCGTTCTTCTTCAAAACTCCTCTCTTGCCTCTTCCGACCAATCCGTCTTTTCCACCCACCTCTTTTCCTCCGCTATTGTCCCTCTCCTCTCACCACCACCCCCTTTGTTCAACCGTACTGCTACTGATTGGTGATCCGAATCTACCTCACATAATCTACCTTTAATCTTGTCACTATTTCCCAAGTTTTTCTATCTCTTATTGCGTAATTGATCACTGTTTCCCCCTTCCTCCTGTAAAAGTCGCCTCCCCCTCCTCACCTCCCTCCTTTGCTTCGTTCATAATTTCCCACCCTTCCTTTTCCACCCATCTAATTAGCCCTTTTTCCTACCTATTTATCATTTTATCTTTTGATTTTCTTTCAGCTCCCTCTTCTCTATCCTCCAGCGCTCTTTTCTCCCCTGTTTTCGCATTGAAATCGCCCCCACTATCCATCTCTTCTCTCTCCCATCCTCCTCTTTTACCGATTTTATCTTACCCATCATCTTGTCCAAGTTGCGCTTACGTAAACTGTTGTCAATCTCTATTTCTCCTTCTTCCATCTTACTTATCTAATCATTAAACCTTTCTCCTCCACCCATTCTTCTTCCTTTTTTAACCCTTCTCTGACTTCCATCATTATTCCACCTATTGCTTTTTCTTTCCTTGCAACTCTTTCTTTCTTTGCACCCTGTATACTCCAGAACTTCTTTGGCACCCTATTCTTCATCTTCTCCCATTCCTCCCGTTCCAGCCACGTCTCCACCAACCCCGACATTCCACTCTTTTATCCTTTCCCAAAACTTCCTGTTTTTCCTTCACTCCCGCTACATTCCGAAAGTTTTTCTTTAGGTTTCCTTCCTGTTCCTTCCTTTTTTCCTTCTTCTTTAATTCTTTTTTTCCCCTTCTCTTTTTCTCCCCTCTTTTTCCTCTCTTTCACTTCTTTTTACTTTCCTCACTTTACTCTCTCTGACTCCTTTCCCCCCTCCCCTCAGCCTCTCCACACTCTCTTTTTTTCTGCTCTCCCTCTCCTCCCTCTTCTCTACACCCTACCCTCCCATCGTTTTTCCTCCCTTCTCGCTATCCTTTTTTTTCATTTTTCCGTCTCCCTTTTTTCTACTCTTTCCCTCTTCCTCTGTTCCTTTTTCCCCCCGCCCTCCTTTTTCTTGTTCCTCTTTCTCATTTTCCCTTCCATCTGTCAGGACTTCTTTTTCCTCATCCCAACTCCATCACTTCCCTTCTATCCAAATCTTTCCGTACTTTACCCAAGCTCTCCTTCTATTCTTTCTCTCCTTCTCAGCTGTCCTCTCCAGGCTTCATTACATTTTTCTTTCTTTCAAGGTCATGTCATTTTCTATTCTTTCCATCCTTCTTTTCCACATATTCTTCCTCTGCATTACTTCACATTTTTTTACTCTATCCTTTAACCTTACTAA
>NW_020215910.1:0-4111 GCF_003070985.1 Temnothorax curvispinosus | reverse complement strand
GCATCGGCAGCCTCCCGCAATGCCTGCACCACTGATTGCTTCTTCTCGCGGAACTTCTCCAGGATGATAGGTAAACAGATATAGCCAGAAAGCTGAAATCGTTTCTTCAGACCCGCGGCCAGACCAGCCAGACACTTCCCCGCGAGCGTGACCACCAGCACATTAGTATCCTTTGAAATAATTTTTTTCAAGGCCCTTACCACGTCATCATAGTCGCCGTTCTCCAGTTTTGGATTCTTGACGAGCGTTTCCAGCATTTCCAGCGCCTTCTTCCGTTCCTGCCACTTCTTCGCCTCAACTTTTTCATAAAAGTCCTTCGGCAGCTTTGACAGAATGTCTACAGGCGACAATAGATCATACGGATCTATATCCGAGAATTCTGAATCGCCATTGTTGACCATATTCTTCGGATTCTGCGAGCGTAAATAGCGCGTAGGCACCACCTCCTCATCGGCGAGATTGCTAAACTCTGCCTCAAGCTGCGTGATATGCACCGGTTTCAATGTGTTCAACTGCTGCTTCAGGCGATCGCCCACCCATCGATACATCTCCACCACCATAGCTTTGCCCTGCTCTCGCACTCTCTTGTCCCTGTCTTCTAGAAAGCTTGCCATCTTCTTCATCAGTGGCTTCAAATTGATCACTTTAGGTCCAAACTTCTTGAGCGCCAGCGTCAAAGTGGCAATGCACGCCGAAACGATTTTCGGATTCTTTGCCTCGGTGCCCTTCAACAGCTCCTCCTGCACCGCCTCGTGCTTCTTGATCTCGATATACATCAGCGTAATTTGCACAGCCAGTTCCTTCGTCTTGGCTTTAGGCGCGGCGATGCATTTGGACACGATGCCGTTCATCACCTCGATGACTATCTTGCTGGCGATCGCGGCATTCTCCACAAAAGCCAGGGTCGCTTCCAGACCCTTCTCCTGCGCGGCTGCATTACAATCTGCCATGAACTTCTTGATGAAGCCAATGTACTTGTTCCACTCTGGGGACTTCTCGTCATCGATGCACTGGAACGTCTTCACGCACTCCTCATATCCATGTAAGCGTGCTCGCCAGGACTACGCAATATCGTATAGAATATTAGTTACTTATACTGATACGTTGAACTTATTGTAAAGGTATTAATTTCTTGTATTTACAGTATCTACATTTGACATTAAAATAAAAATTTATTTATATGTTTATATATCCAGATTAAAATATTGTAGATTGTTCAATCACGATTAAGTTTGCAATATGTTCACTGAATTAATTAGTGAAAAAATTATAACTTGACAAATGTAGGATGTGAAAAATGCAACAAATATTTTGAATGTGGTCAGTACCTTGTGCGCACAGCGCTCCTCCAGAGGCAATTTCATATATGCGGTATCCTGTTTCATGATTGATTATTCTAAAAGAATGACTTATTTGAAATATCCCTTTCTCGTCTCGTTGGAAGTAACATCAAGCTAATGTAAAAGATCCATATGTTTTCTCATATCGACGTATAACAATTCAAAATAAACACGCAAATGTACAATTTTGAAATAAGTGAAAGTTTAACACACGCCTAGCCAGAGCGCACAGACAAATAGCACTGATATAAACAAACAGATTTCAAATAAGGGTCCGTTTTCTATTACTGAATTGGCCGTGCTAGGTCAGAGTTTCTTTTCCCTTCCAATATACAGTTAATACAGTAAAAAAGATAAACTCTGACCTAGCGCAGTCAGTGACAGGATTTACAAACGAAATACACTTGATTTACAAACGAAATACACTTAGAAAATTTAAAACTAATCAAATTTAGTAATTTCTGTCGGCTAGCTTCGTAGAGTTATGAAGCATATAAAGGCGGCAGCGTATCATTTTTAAATAATCAAAATTCTTTAAGAAATAGAACAGTTTCTTACAATTTTCTTACAAAATAAAGAAAGTTTTCTTTGCATTTAAAATATTACAAGCACATGTTCTTTTTTTTCCAAAGTAAAATTAGATTTTAATGTATATCATTATTAAATAATTAAATATTTTAAAGAAAAAAGTTCCTTTAAATAATTTAAATAAAATATGGAAATATTTCTTTTTAAATCTGAGATATCGTGAGCAAGTGCTCTCTGTGTTTATTTATCACCACGTGAGCACCAAAGAAGGAACGAGAAAAATTGCAAAAATTACTCATCGTTGTACTTACGTTTAACTTTTCTAAGTAACTAATATTTTTTAAGAATATTGTATATTTTTTTATCACTAATATATTTTAAAATATATCAATATATGCAATAGCGATTATAAGTCAAACATATATATGAATATAGCGAATAAAGAAAATTATGATCGAAACTTTGACGGAAGCTGAATTAACAATTAATCGGAAAAACTAATCGATTTTATACTCACCAATTATTTATGTAAAGCGAGTTTGATTTTTTCTGTATAAAAAAAAAAAACAAGTACACACTTCTACAGACTTCTATATAACGTACCAGGCTGCGGGTGCTGCGAACTGCGAAGCGAACCTGCGAGCAGTGCAAGCACAGGTACCATACTGGTGGCTGGCCACTGGTGGGTACTGGAGACCATACGTGGAAACTTGTGCCCGTTCTAGACTGAGGGCCAATGGACGCGTTCAGCAGACTAAGCCGCTCAGTAGCATTCGAACATGATTGGCTCTTACTTTTAGAGCCAACCAATCAACGTATTGTGTTGATAAGACGAACTCAACAGTTGTGTCTGCTGAACGCGGCCATTTTCACCGACCACGGTTAGCTTAAAGACCTTAAAGACCATTGCACGTAACATAAAGTTGTCATAATCGTAAGGCCGTAAGAAAATAGACCACTCACAGTCGATTATTCTCCTTGAGCTCGAAGAATAATCGAGTGTGCGTGGTCTATTTTCTTATGGCCTTACGATTATGACTAAAACTTTGTTACGTGCAATGGCCTTAACCGACGGTTAAAGTCCCCACCAATTCGAAACAAATAAAATTTGATGGATCGCCATTTTTTTCGCGTTTCTGGAATAAAATAATCGAACGTCGCAATCTGATTCCATTCCATTTATGTTACAATTATAGAATTTACATCGCTCACGATTTTTGCACAATCCACGTGTGCTCAATGAGACGCTTAAAAATTATTAAATTTATATTGTTCGATTTAAATTCAAGTCGATTAAGTACACGTAGCATGAAATTAATTCACTTGAATTATCCCCAGATGCAAAGTTTACGAGAATTTCTCTCCCTTCGTTCCCCATGCAGCACAATAAACGTTGAAGATTATCACAATTAAGAAATTTAATCGAATATATACTGGCAATGATTATAATCGTGGCAACGATTATAATCTTTTTCGTGAAAAATCGTCACCGCGTTTCGACCAAGGATTCTGGTCGTTCTTAAAATAGTTAAAATAGATGTGATTTTAGATGCTTATACATTAGCATCTTAATCAAATAATTACATTCATTGCGAAAGTCTTAATTGTGTTAATTATCATCTGGCGAAGTAAATGATACTATTCTGTTGAAGATTATGTGTCGCACGTAATTTCGAATACTTTCGAATTAATACAAATCGAGCAGCAAACGATAGCCTGTACATTTCTCCGATTAAATTCGTTCGGGAACCGAAGTCACGAAGAAGGAAAAGCCGTCGTCGAGAGAGAGAGAGAGAGAGAGAGAGAGAGAGAGAGATAGAGAAAGATTCGATGATGTTTCTGAGAAGTTAGATGAGATGTATTTTTTGAAAAGTTTATTTATCCCTAAGAGATATACAAAACAAACATTTCTTCTCGTGTAACTATCATAACTCCCCTAGCAGTACAACACAGGAAATTCATGTCATGATCCTTCTCGAGAGATATTCCGCTTCTTCCATCTTTTTCCCTTGCTTCCTTTTCCCATCATTTTTTCCTCCCTCTTTATTCGTTCAATTGTTCTTCTCCATCGACACGGATACACACCATGTCCCACGCAATATCAGCATCAGTTACAATCCGCGCTCACCTCTTTTCTTTTTTTTTCCCTTTTATAACCAGCTATATGTTAAAATTATGCACATCTGCAAATCAGTATTAAAATATTACAATTTGATATTTTACAGTCGTTTGTCATCCGCGTC
>NW_020215909.1:0-2042 GCF_003070985.1 Temnothorax curvispinosus | reverse complement strand
TTTGAAACTTATTGAAAAGCCGTGATTTACTTACTGATTTTGAATAGGCGTGAAAACAACTGATTTCAAGTAGCCATGAAAACAACTGATTTTGAAAAGCCGTGAAAACAACTGATTTCAAGTAGCCGTGAAAACAACTGATTTCTTTTAAAAATAATGTAATCGTATTTACAAATATTGAAAAATTGAAAAAAAAAATAAAAAAATTAAAATTAAAAAAATTAAAAATATTTAAAAATAAAAATTTTTAATTTTAGAAATAATTAAGAAAGAGGGATGCCAAGCGGATTTTAAATTACGATTTTTTAACATAAAAGTGGCTATAACTCGGAAACGGCTCATTTCCGGACCTATGTTTGTATGAACTTTTTTGCTTGTTTTTGGGTCCGAAATCACCTCCCGAAGTGGAGTAGGCAATTTTTCGGACACCCTGTATATTTATTTTTTCCGCGCATCGCGCGGATGTACCCTCCGCTGACCCGCCATTTTTGGCTCACTTTCATATTTTCAATTCTTTTTTCTAATTCTGTATCATGCTGCATTTTGGCACTCAAATCAGGTAGTACAACCTTTTATTTACTCTCATTTTGATAAAAATTTATACATTGTTTTTTATTTTTAAAAAGTTTCAATTTTTCCACGTGTTTTTTAATTTTCGCAAATTTTGAGATATTGGGCCTTTTTTTGTTTCTCATTGGATGAGGAAAATACCTAATGCATACCCTAGGGCCAGTCCCTAGGGTTATGCCGGGTTTTCACCGGTTAAAAACCTCCCCTAGCCCCCACCCTCGGTATGAGCCGCAGCTTCGTGACCTGCTTTCGCTAACTATCGAATCCGCAGTAAACTATATATATATATATATAGGTATATATGTATGTATATATTCCTTTTTTATTTTCAATAAATTTTGGCTTTTATACGTACCGGGTGTTTCATTTTAAGCGCCCCAGGCAAATATCTCGAAAAATATAAAAGATACGGAAAAACGTTTCAGACAAAAGTTGTTTGGTTCGAAGGGGGACATAAGATGGTGTCATTGGTTTGACCTTGAGTGAACGTGCCGAGGTCATATAGAGTTCAACTTTGTTTTTTTAAATAAAACTCTCTATTTTTCATTGCATATTCTTGTAGCTTACCTAAAGAGCTTTTCAAAACCCTATATTTGAGTATTTTTTCATGAAATACTTTTCGAGTTACAAGGCTTGAAAGTTACAATCCCGCCGGCATTAGCATTACCCAAGGTGTACCGGCCAATGAAGACAAGACCCAACATTGATCCGGCCAGTGAACGCAAGACCCAAGATTTGATCTGGCCAGTGAAGGCAAGACCCAAGATTGGTCCGGTCAGTGAAGGCAAGACCCAACATTGATCCAGCCAGTGAAGGCAAGACCGACTGACTCACAAGTAGGGTCACATCGAAGTCACATTGTGTATTTTTGGTTTACAGCAAATGCTCAAATGTACATTCTGTTGGATACATAATTGCAACCCAATAAATTTCAAGCCTTGTAACTCGAAAAGTACTTCATGAAAAAATACTCAAATATAAAGTTTTAAAAAGCTCTTTAGGTAAGCTACAAGAATATGCAATGAAAAATAAGGAGTTCTATTTAAAAAAATAAAGTTGAACTTTATATGACCTCGGCACGTTCACTCAAGGTCAAACCAATGACACCATCTTATGTCCCCCTTCGAACCAAACAACTTTTGTCTGAAACGTTTTTCCGTATCTTTCATATTTTTTTAGATATTTGCCTGGGGCGATTAAAATGAAACACCCAGTATATATGATTAATAGAAATTTATTTAAGGGGGAATATACACCTAGAAACGAAAAAAAAGGTAATTTTCGGGAATTTTTTTCAGGGGAACTATTGGAATTTTGCAAATTCACGGAGTACTGGAGTCGTCTACGGAGTGCCGTAAAAAAAAAACGGTACCCAGCGGCGCTTCGTCAGAAAGTTTTAAATGATTTATGACGAAGCCCCGCTGAGTACCGTCTTTTTTTACGGCACTCCGTAGACGACTCCAGTACTCCGT
>NW_020215908.1:166688-168849 GCF_003070985.1 Temnothorax curvispinosus | reverse complement strand
CAATACAAATAAACAAACGTTTTAGCCCTAAATATGGCCTTCATTAGAGTGAGAAAAACAATAACCTTGGTCGTTGAAATTAAATAATCAACGACCAAGCTTATTGTTTTTCTCACACTGCAGATGAAGGCCATATTTAAGGCCAAACCGTTTGTTTATTTGTATTGTTTATATTAACCCTAATCCCTCCAACGTTTTTTCCGCCACTTAATTCCTCCAACCATGCACTTTCGTGTCCTACGCTACGCGTTTTTCAGTATGTAGCTTTGAAAAATTCCACAAAAATTATTATAATATCTTTATGCCTTTATGCCTAAAAATCGTTAATTACAACCTAAAAGATTCGAATGCTATGATTGGTTGGCAACAGGCAATAGGCATAGAATTTCCAACGTGACGGAAACTTTGTATCTATTGTCTGTGTCACTGTTCATTCTGCATTTATATATGATTTCTATTCCTTGTTTCTATTGCCTGTTGCCTGGCATTGTGCAAGGGGCTTAATCCTCCAACCATGCCTTTTGTGTCCCAACGCGATTTTGATTGTTTGGGCTCAGACACAATAACAAAAATAAAGAATAAAATAAAGGAATAAGGGAATGTCGCATCTCACTTCAGTACACGTACATTAAAGTGAGATACAACATGCCTTATTCCTTATTCCTTTATCTTATTCCTTATTTTTCTCATTATGTCTGAGCCCTTTGTCGTTTCGAGAACAAATGAACTATGGTTCTAAAATTTCTACCTAATGTTCCCTACTACAACTTTTTTAGGGGAAGAGAGATTATCCCATGATCGTTGGTTTTCCGGGAAAAGTCTTGTCGGGACATGTTCGGACGTGTTTTGTCCTGAATAATTTTTGAAGATTGCTAATGCAATCACAATTTGCACTCATACTACGTTTACGCGAGCGTTACTTCTGTAATAATTTACGATAATTCACTCGTTTACGCGGAGTAAATTAACGTAAGTTACTACAAAATCCCGTTTACGCGAAGGAATTATCGTAAGTTACTACAAAATAATTAAGCAACGCTCGCGTAAACGTAGTATCAGACTTCCAGTAAATTTTACGTAGATTTTGCTAAGCAATTAGTGATTCAGACTTTGTTAAACAAACAGTGGCAAATCTGGCCGTATTGTCCGCTGAAAAGCGGCAGGAGCTAATATAAAATAAGAAGAAGAAAAAGTTGGTTTCCCGGAACGAACGACCGTTTGGCTGAAGTCACATGGCATGCATTTTCCGCGTAACGTGTAACCAATAATTAGAAGAGAGAGAAGAGAGAGAGAGAGAGAGAGAGAGCCTTTCGCATTTTCGGTTACGCATATTCGCGCTTCTAATTGATTTAAACGCGATACGCGTTACGCGGAAAATATCAGTCCACGTGACCGCTTAGAAACGCGTGGGACACGGAAATGCATAATTGGAGGGCGGATTAGGGTTAAAATAATTTTAGCACAAAGACCTTGCTTGTTCGCCAGCCCTCTTATTTAAATTAAATTGTTTTATATAAGGCAAACATTATTAATTAATTGTTAATTCACATATTGTTGCTGCAAACAGTTTGCAGCAACAAAATTTACATATTTTGGTGTAAAAACTCCATAAATACAAATCCTAGACGCGCTACGGATTTATGTTTACGCAATGTTTGTAACAGCAATACATAAATATTGTTTTCATCAATGCGTTTGCATGATTTTGCATACTCACCACGTGTTGCTAAAGTACTGTGCGTCCCGATGAGGTCCGATACGTTCGATTTCAGCGATGTTATCGCATCTTGACCAGTCGCTTCTTCCGCGACTACGACGAGTGGTTCGTTCTTGCCATCTTTGGAGCTGTACAGCTTGAAGGCCATAGCTTCTTCCGCGACTCCGGCGAAGAATAACATCCCGATAAAGGCAACGCTCGTAATATCGAAGCAACGTGATCGTCCCATATTTACTTTTTAGCTCTGTTTAGTCCTAATACTTGATGTCAAATCTCGTCAGAGATTCGTAAATATAATAACTTCTGAATAACTATCCAGCTCCTCCTGCTTTTCGGGCTCTTCCCTCTCGATTGTGAATCTCCGGCGAAGTCAGAGACGAAATGCGAACCACGTGCGAACGCACGCCACTTTTATATTCTGCTGGGGTCCTAAGGTCCTATTTT
>NW_020215908.1:135571-166678 GCF_003070985.1 Temnothorax curvispinosus | reverse complement strand
AAAAATAAAAAGTACGAAAAAACTTAACAAATCTGTTATCAATCAGTTTCCATTCGCTACATACAAATATAAGTTTCCGAAAGCCTGCAATTTACAATCTACAATGCAATTACTTTTTACGTAATACGTTTTCGCGTAATATCACGCATTTCTTTTGTAAAACGAGCGAAGCGAGCGAGCAAGAACGACGGAGAGCGAATGAGGAGCGCGCGATGGGAGAAAAGAGAGAGAAGGAGCGAATAAAGGGGGAGCGACAGAGCGCGACAGAACGAATCGCGGGAATCGCCGTCGCTCGCGATTGAAATCCGCAATCGGCCCATATGACGCGCGCAGAACGTAGAGATCAGATTATGAGGGATCTCAGGGCGGAGGGAGAGCGCGATTCTGCATCAGCAACAACAGCAACGTTATTAGCATCAGCGTCAACGTCAGCATCAGCGAACAGCGGGAGCAGGAGCCAGGGGCAGCAGCAGGCCACAGCAGGCGCAGCAGCAGTGGCGGCAGCAGCGATCACGACGGCGAC
This sequence comes from Temnothorax curvispinosus, assembly GCF_003070985.1. Taxonomy (NCBI): domain Eukaryota; kingdom Metazoa; phylum Arthropoda; class Insecta; order Hymenoptera; family Formicidae; genus Temnothorax; species Temnothorax curvispinosus. The sequence goes on along the minus strand of NW_020215908.1, from coordinate 166,155 downwards.
TGCCATCTTGAGCGTGACGCGCAACTCAGAGGTCGCGGGCTCCACCAGTGACGAAGCCACTGGAGTTTTGACGTGGCTGCTACGTACCTGCCCGACTGCCCACTCCGATTGCAGCAAACTTGGTGACGAGAAATACGTAACTGGTAAGTGCCCCAGCTGGAGAATAATAACAATCGCGGGCCCGTGGACCAGCGCGCGCTCCTCGCGTCGCCGCCGGGTTCGCGCGCGCGAGACGGAGATACGGGAAAACGCGCGCGTCCACCTCGTCATCGTCGTCGCCGCCGCCGTCGTCGCGCTACGCTCTCTCCCTCGCGACGCACAACGCTGATCGTTCTCCATCGCTCGTCCGCCGTGCTACTCCGCTCCGCTCAACGTGTGGGATCGCCGCGCGAAATATGGCGACCCGACGGCCGCGCGGGAGTGAGACCGCGCGCGTCCGCGTTACTCATCCGACGGCGGGCACGAGGTGGGTTTTGCGGCCCGTGTGTCCCCGCTGTCCCTGACATCCGCGACCTGGGGGCGAGAGGGGAATCATCTGGCGCGCGGGTTACCGCGACCCGCGTTTCCGGGGGGGACGTGTGCGGGATCGAGGGTTACTCTCGCCGTTCACCCGGATGGCAATTCGCTCCGTCGTTCTCCGTCGAACGAGAGAGCGAGAGAGAGAGAGAGAAAGAGAGATTATCTCGAGCGCGTGTTTATTGTCCCCCTCCCCCCTTCCTACCCCGTATTATTTTTAGCTCCGCTTATGTAAATGACGCAGTAGCAGTCATCCCGCTCGTTGGCGGGAAGTTTAAACGACTCGCGTTTCGTCGAACTCTCCCGATTCAAAGATTCCGGTCGTGTCGCGATCGGGTGTTCGTGACGATCGCCGTCGTTCGCGCGAATCAACGTTTAACGGCATTGAGATTTGCCTTTCTTTACGGAGATCCATCAAATGTTCGTATTACAGAGCGCTTTATGTTGCAGAGCTCGCGAGGTAGCCGGGCTATGGAAAGTATGGTCGAGGAAAATGGATCAGCCGTCGATCCGTTGTCCCAGGGCTCCCAGAGCGGCGACGCAGCACCAGCAATCGCAACCTCGGTACAATCTCTCGATAGAACGCATCAGCAGCAAACTCATCACCTGGTAGCTTCTACCAGCATTGTGCAACTGACGCTACCCTCGTCGGGAACAACACAGGTATACAGGAGGCTCTCCTGTGTATCTATGTCCGATAATTTGTCTTTCTCTTTATTTCGGAGCATGCGCATATACCGTTTATTTGCCCTTTTACTACCGTTTTATTGTTTCTCTCTCTCTGTGATGTAAGTGCGACCTGTGAACAATCCGGTCTTGCATAATGCTGGTTGGCGTCTTGGGAAGCGCACGGCGTCTTCCCAAGATCACCCTCTCATCCTTAGTATTGTAGGACGTTGGGAGTACTTCCTGTGAATGTGACATTTTGTAAAAGGCATACGTTGGCCGTACGTTTTTTTTTCTTTTGGCTGTATGTTTGAAATTTCATGCAAATAAGTTCCCACTTTTCTCACGGCACACAACAAACGACATGTACATTATTCCTTTCTATCGTACCACCGGTTATTAATAAGGGATATTGTTCCATGCAATGCAACATGTATGTACTTTGCACGTATAAGGAATAATGATCATGTGTATTGTGATTTTCAACTGATTTTAACGATACGGTAATTAACTTAACCGTCTCTAATATTTGACATTTCACCTGATCCTTGTACAGGTGCAATCGGTCATACAACCCAATCAACAGTCCGTGATACAAACCGCCACGAACATACAGCCCGTCACCCTCTCCAAAGGGAACGTTATCCTGGTTAGCAAACCCAACTCCGTTATACAAACTGCGCAAGGCAGTTTGCAGACGCTTCAGGTGAGTCAGACATATCAACTTTTTGTAAAGCGGGAAACACAGACTTTTGCATAATGCATAAGCATAAGCATAAGAAAATTGATTGGTCTATTTCCTTATGCACATATATATGGACCAATCAATTTTCTTATGCTTACACATTATGCGTTGTGCAGAAGTGTGTGGTCTCCGCTTAACGCTTCAACCTAAAGACACATCGTTCAGACAGTACCTGGATTTTTATCAGTACGAAAATGTGTGACTCGCAGTTATATCTATCAATACATATGTATAAAAGTAGGGAATAATTTAAATAACGGAGCATTAAAATTTGGCTATCTCGCTCTTTGTTAAGGTCGTTGAAACTGGCAGCGACGACAGTTTCTCAGACGAGGATTCACCCAAGAAGAGGAATATTCTAACCAGACGACCGTCTTACAGAAAGATTCTCAACGATTTAGGTGGAGGGGAAATTACAGGTAAGACCATGACGTTCCACCTTGGACAAACTTATTTCGAAACGTGTTCGTAGACATTCTATCGCACGATAGAAATTCACCGTCGCGATACAGAGAATATATAAATCCTGCGTTTGTTTCCCGCGCGTTGCGAATCAATTGTATCGTCCGCGTAATTTGCCTTGCGATTCGCCGCGAATGCAAAGTTATAAGATAAATATTGAAAGTAAATAATTCGCGCATGTTGGTCAATCACGTAAGACGTTAACGTGCATGTCAGTTCATACAAATCGATAACACGACTGTATGAAAGAAATATACAATTTAAATATTAATTTTTATATATTTGTATCTTGGAATCGTATAAAGAATTTCAATCGCGAGATTATCTGGTGCCCCTGAAATTAACATAAATATCCTTTTTCCCCTTTTTAAATTATATTGTTACGTAATTTTCTCTCTCAAATATGTATATTATTAGCAGGTACGGTATAATGAATATTTTTTGTGCTAAAGGCTTCTAGCACTTTTCTTAGTTTAAACTGCAAATAACTAATATAAGATCCTTTAAGGCGTAATTAGTTTTAGCGCGTGGTCAAGTAAGATGCCTGTATTACGATACCTTTTTTATATACTTTACGTCGAGTATATAAGAGAAGTATGCCATACCAAGCTCGTACAGTATTATACAATAATGCGAACGGTAAATTAGCTTTAAAAGCAGACATGGGAGATTATTATTAAGATTAAGAAATCGGAGATTTTGGAAGGAGGTTTGTGCAGATAGTTTCTCTGACCCTGATTACCTTCACACCTAACGTTAATATGAAAAGAAATTTACGGTTGGAAAAAGTAAAACCCTTATATAAAACTGTAGTGAAAGTTTGACGAACGAAAGCTTAAAGCTATCGCCCACCTTGATTCGAAAAAGACGATTTTTCAAAGATTTATCGGCGAATACACTCATGTCCACCGCAATACACTACGGAGCCATTAAATGTCACTGTAATTATCGGGTTGACATTTACGTTAATTTAATTAATTCTCACGTACACATGGTGGTATTAAAAGGTAAGTGCAATTACGACGATAATATTAGACACAAATGTCGACGTTTGATTTAAAAAAAGAACGTAGTATATAACGAGAAATATATATTTAAAATGCCGGGCAAGTAACCACTAACATCTCGAATTAATTTCTTAAATAAATTAATTGTAATCTTACTGCATGAAATCGTAAACAGTATCAGCCCAATCCTTTCCCATTATTGATACACCTCGCATATCCTTGTTACGACTTAATTTGAGGAAATAAAATAATTATATAAGATGCATCGTTTTCACAAAGTAATTCACATTGTTTTACGTGTGAGCCACTTACGCAAAATTAATTGCTGGTTTCTATGTTATTCCTATTCGGGATTTAATTATCTTTTCGTTTAATATTTGAGAGCTAATTATTATCCTTGACGAACGTTCTTTCGTATTTCCTATTTCCTTCTTGTATGAGTTGACTGCACGCAACGCAACGATAAATATATGTCGTATAATCAGCAGCCAGAAAGGAAATAGCTTAATAAATCACGATCACACGATGAAATTCCATTTTGTTCTTTTCGCATTTGTCGCTATGTTATTGTTTTTACTTTCTGGATGCAGATACTTGCAAGTAATTTAGAATATATTTATTCAATGCGATTAATAAGGATATTAGTGCGATTTGACGCTCTTGAAAAAAAAGGAAGAGAAAAAGAGAAAGTGATACATAGTACATTGTACATAAAATGACGCACACACATTTAACGGCACCGGTTACGATCTAATTGTAATGGGGGTTTGGGTTGATTCGGTGTTGCAGACGGTCGTTTGCCCCCCTTAGAATCATCCTCCGAGTGTGATTCTAACGTGGACAGTGAAGTGTCTTCCCATTCGCTCCATTACCAAACAGGTTGGTTACTTTATCTTCCTTTTACGTATCTTTCCTGGCTGTATTACGTTCCACAGGCTGTCCATATACGCAGCTCTTGTATTCTTCTGCATACCGAGGGAGATGATGTTAGAGGAGTACTTGAATGAAAAAAAAAAAGAAAGACAAGAAAAAAAAAACAAATCTGAAACCATTTACATTTTACAATTGTCTTCCATCCCTGTGTGTACTGCCTAACGTGGTATATCATTTCTCACGATACTCGCTTGGTGTGGCATTCTTGCTTATGGGATGATATCGATATATAGACTCGTCATTCGGATCATTCAACGGAACAAAAAAAAAAAAAGAGGCGCCGAAAACTCGAGGAATTCTCTTTTATACGAGATATTGCAGAAATCACGATATCACTGTGTATCACGCATATAAAATCTTTTTTAACGCAGATAATCATTTCCAGTTATCGATGCACGGCACGTATCGTTTAATTGGAGGATATTATTTTTCCTGTTTTTTTTTTTTGGAAGAATATATGTGTGCGTTTATATTTCCGATATAATTTGTTTTACAGTAATTCCTGCCGGTACTATTCAAATTGCGACCCAAGGGGAGGGTGTTCCGGGGCTTCACACGTTAACTATGAGCAATGCGGCGACAGCGGGTGGAGCTATAGTGCAGTATGCACAGGGCCAGGACACTCAATTTTTTGTCCCAGGTGTGCTTTTGCATCATTTCCTATCAGAAAGTCTTGAGAAAGCTTTGTTTCTATTATATTACAACATTGTATTGTGCCAATAATACATTGTTGTAGCGTATATATTGTTTTACATGTGGTGCGATTTATTATTTTTCAAAGAGTAATTCTATATTATTGCATGGAGAGTGGGACATACTAATATATTAATATATTAATGTTTATTACAATAATACGAGATAATATATAAATCAACAGAAATAATACTATTTGATACGTATTTTCTAAATTATATATCCTCTTCATAAATACATTCTTAGTGAACAAAATAAAATAAGCTGCCTAGTAAAAAAAAAATAATGTAGAATTTTGACACACGTAACGCAAAAATTTGGAAAGTGCAGTCTCTTGCAATGTTCCAGCTTATGCAGGCCACGGGGTTGTAGTTGAGGATGCGGCACGAAAGAGAGAGCTGAGGTTGCTTAAGAACAGGTGAGCGATAAGAATAGACTTGTCACATACAAAGTTATATCTGTATTTCATACAATATACAGATACACAGGATTTTCCCTATACTACACATACATGAGAAAAGATGAAAATCCCTTAGCGACGAAGAATATTCTTATCCCTATTTTTAATGTGTACAGAGAGGCGGCGCGTGAATGTAGAAGAAAGAAGAAGGAATATATAAAGTGCTTAGAAAATCGTGTTGCGGTGCTGGAGAACAGAAATCAGACGCTAATCGACGAACTGAAGTCGTTAAAAGAATTATATCAGCAGAAAACCGACTGAGATTGGTGTTTAAAGCCTGCGCGACAGTGTATCAAAACTATTATCCAGTCGATGAACCTGTACATGTCTTGTTTGTGTACATTATCCTAAATGTTGCTAGGGGTAAGCGATGGTGATGTACATGCATTCTTATAGATATTTCTCTGTAACATACTGTATTTAAGTACGAAATACGAAGGCTTGTGAAACTTGCTGTTACTAAAGCGGGAAGCCAAAGTTATATGAGACACGGAGGCAGCAAACACGTAGGCAATATATCAGTCTCTATTTTGGATAAACACAGCGCGCGGTTCACTCGAAGTTGAATTCGCGTACTCGAAATTTCGATCTTACGGACTATGGAACAGTTAGATTACCTACGATAATAACTGACAAATGATATTCGTGTTTGTTTAGCATCATTGTCTACCGACCGTTTATAATAGATGAAAGCGTGTCCTGCTCCGTTATGACACGTTACAGTTTATTTCTCTATAGTGTATAGAAAAGATATATATATATATATATATATGGAAGCGTTTGTGTGCTAGAAATAGCGTTTCGGCTATCTGCGTGAAAATTCTTATGTAAATATTTCCACAAAACGTGCCGTGGCTTACAATTGCGTAACAGACAATGTTCGAGATATTTGTGATAGATTTACAAACATTTGTTGATAAATAGATTGAAGAAAATTGAAATATCTCTTTCGTATCCTCATCGTTTAAGAAAATAATTTGGCTATAAAAAGACTAAATTATTTTTCAAAAAAAGCTTAATTTTTTCTGTGGCAACCATTTTGCAATGTTATATTGCTATATATATTTGGTGCAATCAGATTTGATATTTCTATAATAATTTGAGATCGACTATATAACATGATGATGTAATCATTTCACAACGTAAGGAAATGGACAAAAATGATCTACTTGCTGAGCGTTACAATACCATTTCCTTTTGACATAAATAATACGAACGGTTTTCTGTGCGTGTAAAAATCGTGCCATGGCAAGACGCGCTTCCATCTACCGTAAATAGGTCTTAATATATGATCTGTCGCAAAATAAAACCATAGGTCGATGAACATCTGTTTTCTGTTGCTGAACTGGCTGCGCTAGTTCAGAGTTCATCTTTTTCCTTCCAATGTGGAGTAAAAGAGATAAACTCGAAACTAGTGCAGTCAGTTTAACAATAGAAAACAGACCCCATATATGTCTAGTTTCACAAAAAAATTGAAAATTATGCTTGAAAAGGAATGCTTCTAATGAAGTCCGCTTTAAAATGGAATGCTTTATAAAAGAATCTTGGCATCGACGTAGGAAAAATTGTAAAAGTAGTTATACGAGACATTTGAGTGATATAAGGAAAAAAAAGAAGATATCTCTCGTTCTCATAATGCCTGCATCGCCTTTTTCGTTTGCTGTATAAACGTGCGTGAAGAGCGGTATTACGTCGCTTTTAAAACGAGTAAAGTGTAATCCTGTTTTATCGTCTCGTCAGAATGCCCCGTTCATTAAACGCTGAACAACACAACTTGTAAAATATGAATGTAATATACATCTGGAGTGCCTTGAAGATTTACGATACTTGTGATATACATATACATATGTTGGATACAAAAGAAGAAACGCGCAACATATGCATATGTATGTATATACGTATGAAGGAAATTATGTTGTAGGTAAATATGGGTAGATATATATATATTATATATGATATTTTTAAAGTATATTATTAATATAGTTTTATGTACTTGACACACGCAACTCTATCACGAGAATTGTATTATTTTTTGGAAACTCGTGTTCCCACGTAATCTCATTATCGTCGAGTCGAAAACCAATTAATGACACATTACTGACAATGCGCAATGTATTGTGAACGATACGCGTGGTTTGACCATGAAGAGGTAGCGTTAAAGATCCAAATAAAGAACATAATTTTTTTAACAAATGTCGTTGCAGTTGATGACGTGTTGTGAGTTTTAGTTGTTATTTTATGGGCGCAATCTCTTAAATTCATCGTATGGCGTGTCATCGCAAAAAAAAAAAAAAAAAGATATGCCCACCGACACGTTTCTTAATACATACAATGATACGAAAATTGTTTATAACAAAGTAGTACGTACCCAGAAATTCGACGCCGGACGCATCGTTTAGAATTTCGTATTTTATCGGTCCATCTTGATTCTTCGTAGTTTTGTAATGCTAACGAACATTGTCAATTTATGAAACAATGCTTAAAAAAAAGAAGAAAAGAAAACAGAATGAAAGAATCACTATAGATAATAAATGTGCCGTATCCTTTACATGTGCATTTCATTGCCGCCACTGCATTATCAAATTTTTTATATTTATTTTCACTTTGCTTACTAGATTTATAAAGCCTTTATGTTTTTGAAGAGTAGTACAAACAAGTGCATATTTTCATTAACTTAATATCTCCTAATGAACGTTACTCAGCAAAGAAATAGAAAGCTTTACTCTATTGTAGAGAAACCTGGTGCAATATTAAGTGTATTTCTTAATTATGAGCTTTCATTACTTTATTTGCACCTCTACAATTCGACGGGCATGACTGAAACTAGTCAACTTACTTCTGTTGACTTTTAATTCCGCAATATGTTTCTTAATGAGCATCGACCTAATAATCTCTTTCTTTCTCTTGTATGATAAAAGTATACTTTATTTCTTATTATATGTTAAGGTTGTTTAGGAGAAAAATATACAGATGCATCTTTAATATTTATTATGCAAACACATAATATATTGATTGTAACACGCAGCAACAGTTATTATTATATATGTACAAGAGTGTATCAAAGGATAACGAGATAAATTTAATTTTTAATAAAATATTTATTTAATCTTTCAACGAATCTGAAAGTATTTTCCCTGCATCGCAATGCACTTGTCCAATTCCTTTTGTTATATTTAAAATACAAAACTGACGTTATTAACTGTAAGACGTGCGGAAACATTTTTTATTTAATTTCTAATTACATATGATTAATTAAAAAAAAAAAAAAAAAAAAAACATTATGCAAATCAGTCTCATTAGTTTTTGATGTACTCTTTTGTACAGTTTACGTATACTTATACACATACTTACACCGTCCATCGCTAGACTTTTGCCATTATTTTCATCCACGCAGATACATTTCTTTTCTCCCTGCAAAAATGGAATATATATATTAGTGGAGTTTTCAACAGCACAATTTTTTATGAAAGAAGTTTTATCTATGTCAGTTGGTAGTGCATGTAAAAATAATCAAAATAGGGTAAAATTTTATCCTGTTATTTCATACGCATAACATATCATCATGTTAATTAAACTTAGGTATATTAAGATATGTGCAATTTATAACGGATTCTCACCAATTTGTTTAACAGAATGCGGAATTCACCTTGGCATCGTAATCCTGAAAAATAAATATTAGCGTAATTAATTTACATGTTCGAGCTCTGTCTCGATGAATATATATAAATTAACATTAAATGCCTCAGTTGGTAGTGCATGTACAAATATAATCACGACTTCATACTCGGTAAAACTCATCATGTTATTTAGATTCGAGCGTAAAAGATTCCTGATGCAAAATTTGCGAATAGAATTCCATCTTGAATTCCGATACAAATTACAGATCTAAAAGGGACTCGAGTAAAAAATATATATTGAAATATACGTTACGTACACACGTACGTTAAAACATGTGGCATGTAAATAAAACTTCCGATAGGAATTAAGTAGATCTTCTAAAACAGGCTCAAGTATAATCGCAAGATCGACGGCGGTTAATATTAATCACGGATATTAATAATAAGTGTATCTCCAACTTAACGATAAGAATTGAATCCTATCGCGAGCGTGTACATTACGATAAGACGGGCGATTGCAGTGGATGTACGTGGATTACTAATCGCGGCGTGTACGAGCTTTCGAGAAACCAGGATTCTTTACGCTCAAATCGTGCTTCAATCAAACGATAGCTACAGGCGTCGCGCGTGAAAATCACCTGTCGTTATAATATCCTCTCAAGCGTGTCGATATCGTTAGGATTCTTTTATCTCTTGCAATTCCTCGTTGTTCCTCGTCGTGGAAACCTCGAATCCCGCACGTGCCCGCACCACGTTTCATCGTTGCCTGGCTTGCTGCTCGTCGCAGGTCGCTGCCGCTTCAACTTCCCTCGACTCGGGATCAAATCGAAATGGCAGATGGCAGGAAGCAGGAACATGATGATCTTCCTTACCTTCAGTCAGCGGCTTGGCCTGCCGAACGCGCCATTGGCCGCGTTCAGCAGACACAACTGTTGAGTTCGTCTTATCAACACAATACGTTGATTGGTTGGTTCTAAAAGTAAGAGCCAATCATGTCCGAATGCTACTGAGCGGTTTAGTCTGCTGAACGCGCCCATTGGCGCCGTGGTAGCATGTGGAGGGGATAGGATAGGAGGGGATAGCTCTCGTGCCGCCACAGAACATGTATTCTTTATCTTTTATCTTCCAATGTGGAGTAAAAGAATAAACAGAGATAGACCGGTATTCATAGTCTTCAAGATCGTCTTAAGTAATGTCTTAAGACGCTAATACGGCTCTGTGATTGGTTCATGACATCTTAAGAATGAACTTAAGACGGTCTTAAATAACTATGAATACCGGCCATAAACTCTGAACTAGTGCAGCCATTAGGTGCACCTCCGGCACGGAGGAGCGGGAGTAGTGCACTCTGAGTGCAGGCCAGTGCAGACAGACAACCGTGGCACGGCTTTGGTTATTCACGAATGGCTCGTATGACAAAACACGGAATTATCTTAAAATGACTCATCGGGTCTGCGAGGCGTCGGCCAGACGTTAAATCGGTTAAATATGATCACGGAGTAATCGCGATTTACACTCTTCCGTCGACTCGCTCACGAGAATCTCTCTAAAGTCTCCGTGAATTGATTCCTCCGCGAACCGCGGTGGTCGACGAGTGATCATGGCGCGTTCGGGATCGCGACGGTAAATACTGAAGAAGAAACCGATTAAACGCGCAAGTCTTTCGCGATTAGAGAGGCCTGAATCCCGTTCAGGATTCGTGCTCCGGTCCTCCCGGAGAATAAATCACCTGGCGAATTCGCGTATCCTCGAAAACCGATACCTCGCGTGCCAATGGCACGTGGCAGTGGGACGGACAGAGGTTTTTTTCTGACAGGTAGTAGTAACGTGCTCACACATTAACTATCCCCCGCGAGAACGATCTTTTCCAATCGGCTCGCTTTTCCTCTCGACGCGTGTCGAGATCGCTCGCTTGAAACGTGGGTCTTTCGATGCCTCGTATACCCTTCATTCGCTCGGTTGAGGAATTCCAGCTTGTCGCGTCACGCGAATGACTTCATCTATTGTTTACTGATGTTTGACTGATGTCCATCGCTTCCCAGATACGACGGTTACTCCGATTTGTGTGGAGAAGAAGGCGCTAAGGGCGTACCTTTCGATCGTACCTTCTGCATTCGAGGTAGATTTGAACTTGGTCGAGCCTTCTCCTATCTTTGGATGGGAGAAGAACGAAGAGAGCAGGCGCAGAAGGTGCGATTGAAATGTAGGATGTAATGCTAAACGGACAATGCGGATAAATACTTTGACTGATTAAGATTATGTAAACACAGATGGCTTCTGGATGAATCACATGTGGAATGTTGCCGAAGCGGTATCTCGCAGAGAGAAACAATTTATCAGCAGCTTCTCGATTCTTCTTTTTATTCTTCGCCTAGCTTTGGGATCTTGCGGTTTGAATTTAAGCCAATCAGGGATTTGACTGCATAGAAAATATGTAGAATTAAATATTAAGCTTGATACTGGTGCATTATCAAACTGTATGTTTAATTCCGTACACATATGAATGATAAGAATAAAATTGCCATTCAAAGTTTATGTTAGACTTCCAATGTAAGACTGTAATTAAATACTGTACTTGACGGTGTAAAGCATTCTTCTTTTTATACATCTTTCGGAACCCATGGATGTCCTAAAGAGATCACGTTAGACATTTGTCTTTGGTTGAATATGTTGAACCAAGTTTTACTTTGATCCTTTAATGCACTCTGCCCTGTCTGAAGAGGTTTTTCTTTTTCTTCAAGCACGATAACTTGAAAAATGTTTATGCCAAACTTTTCTTTGCACCATGTTTCTTTTTTTTCTTTTAGTTACACGAGTTCTTTCTTCTTGATTACAGCCAAGTGCAAATAAAAAAGCAAAGACAATGCCTCAAACGACCACTATCGAAACCCTTTCCATCACCTGGCCACTTAAGGTAAGTTTAAAGTTTTAATCAAAGCGCATTCTCTTTTTACTGCAAACAGAATTTGCCCATAAATCGTGCATATAGCAGTCTCCATGTGTTACGAGATTTTGTAGCAAAATTTTGTGTCGAATGTAAGATTATTATTTTTCTGTAAGTTACCAATATTGAATCTTACAGAATTGTAATACTTGAGAATAAATAATAAAATTGATTTTAAAGTGTAATTGAGAAGGAATACATTTCTGCAAAGGATGACATAAGAAGCTAATATAAAATAATACAGCGCAACTATGACTGCAGAATGACAGATTCATATGCGCAGCGAAAGAACTTTGAGGCTTCAATTTCAATTTGCACTTGAGTGTTCCAATGGAAAGATGAGCCAGAATTATGGAGAAATAAAGTTTAACACTGCGCGGACTGTGGGCCTTTTAAGCTACGGTCGATTTTTCATTTATGATTCCTACGGGAATAGGAAATAAAATCGCAACAGTTCCGATGTCTATGTAAGTATAGAAACCAATTTTTGAAACCTTAAAGATGATATTTAAAGATGACATGAATTTTTAATTTGTAACACAGAAACCTTTTCAAAAACTTTCTGGACTTGAAAGTCCCAGGGAGTCCGGGTGAATGCTCCAAAAACACGAGGTCCGCGCAGTGTTAATGTAACGACACATATGGATTGTAAAAAATTTGGAGTTTATGCAAAGAAACGAAATAAATATAATTTATATTCGAAAAGGACACGAATAGTCCTATGCAAGGATAGAATTATGGGCAATTAGAAGAACGTGAAAGAGACAGGCAAATAGAACGGGAGAGAGTGAGAGAGGGAGAGGGAAAGGAAATAAAAATATCGAAGAGAAAGAAGGGCGAAGGAAGAGCGGGAGAGCGGGCAGAGATTGGCGCTCGCGCGCGCTGCGCCGCGACCTTTAATGGGCGCTGATGGGCGCAGCCTCCCTGGAACCTGGAATCCGATTGCCTCCCTCTCCCGATCCCAGTCGCGGAGAGTCAGTCGCTCCCGCTTGAGACGCGCGCTTCCCTCCCTTTCCCTCCTTCCGTGCAAGTATATCACGGTCATTAAAAATCGTTCGCGTCGCGAAGGAGGGGAGGGGGCTACGACCTGGAACACTGCCATCGATCTGCGATCCGTCCGCCCCGCTAAAAAGAAGCGAAAAGAAGGGAAAAAAAGGAGCAGAGATAGACCAAAAAAAAAAAAGAGCAACTCTAGCGCGGCGCGTTACAGGGGGTTGCCCTCGTCCGACAATACGCGTTGCGGGGCCCGCCAGCGCGACGAGAGCCATTGACCCGCGCGCCCGTTAATCAACCCTTTCCTCCCCGCCCCCCACCACCCGCACGAACCCACGATCGTCGCGCGGAACCCTTCGGCCCACGCTAGCCCACGACGCGCGTATCTCGGTGCCCTTTCGAGAGAAGGAGAGAAACGGAGGGTGGGTTTTCGCGACTCCGTGGAGATTGCCGACGTTTAAAGAGCGCCGTGGTGGCGGACGATGTCTCGTGCGCGTTGCCCTGGAAGAAGCGTATCGTCGTCGCCGTCGTCGTCGTCGTCGCGTTTACGTCTTTGAAGGAACGCCGCGGAGGAGGAACTGCCCCCCTCGTCCTGACCGGTCGCCGCTCGCCGCCGACTTGCGCGTGTGTTCGTTTCCACGGAATCGTGATCGCGGACTCGTGAAGTGAAATGATTATGTACACAGTCGCCGAGGATCACATGGGCGACAACGAGATCGCGCAGGTACATCGTGTCTCTCCCCGAGGCGAAGCGTCTCCTCCTCTCTCGATATCCCGATTCCGCGACGGCGGAATTTGAGCGGTGGTACGACGGACCCCGCGGGCGTCGCTTTGTTATATTCACACCCTCGTCTTCTTGCAGGTGATCGCGTTTATATGCGGGATCATAGTGGTGCTGCTGATGATAATGGGCCTGGCGTCGACCGACTGGCTGATGGCCCTGGGATGGAGACAGGGCTTGTTCGCCCACTGCATCGAGGAAGGTGCCCCGACGCCGCTGCCCTTCAACATGCCCGATCCCCCGGGATGCTACCCAGCTAGGGACAGCGGTAAGCCATTCGTTTTTCATCCTCGCTAAGCGCTCTCGCCCTGATGTCCATTCGGATTGTATAATTCCACGTTTTATCTTGCAGCCTACATAAAGGCAGCTGCGGCCTTGTGCGTGGTGTGTCTTCTGACGGACATCGCCGCGACGATCCTCACCGGTCTGGGTTTGCGCACGCAGGATCACAGGGATAAGCACAAATATTATAGATTTGCAGTGTTCTGCATGGCCATTGCACGTGAGTATTATACGAGCGCCTCGTTTCTGCCTCTCTCTCTTTTTTCGTCTCATCTTCTGTCAACTGTACATCTTACATCTGTATGTGTGTTTCAGTGGTGTCCCTCCTAATAGCGCTGATCATATATCCCATATGTTTTGCGTCAGAACTGAATCTCGGTAAGCCCTCGATACGTCTCTCGTATGGATTTGATTAAATCAAAAGAAAAGGAAAGACGAAAGACTATATTGTTCTGCGCACATATTTACAGTCGAATTTATATAAGATACGTTAATTCTTTTTTAGGAAATCGTACTAACTGGGAATTCGGTTGGGCGTACGGCGTCGGTTGGGGCGCGGTAATCTTCCTGGTCGGAGGAGCTGTACTGCTGTTATGCGAGAAGGAAACCGAAGAATTGTACTATAAGGAAAAGAAGACCGTTCGCGATGACATAGGAAGCGGCGGTTCCATGATCGGCATGGGACATCACGCTGGACGAGGTGGAACGCAGCTAGCCTAGTGGCATTGCTCCCTGCCCGATGTTGTTCTCTAGGTGATTTGTTTCATCTCTTTCTGCTCTCACAGTTCGACACATGCGCATACGAGAAGGTATACAAGCCTATAAGAATGGTTTTTTTTTCGATAGGGCGTTTTTAGCTAACGCAAGGGAAACTACCTTTACGGATTCTCCGATCTGGATTTCCTCGATACATGAGTATCGAAGTATCGGCAGCTTTTTAAATACATATGAAAATGAATAATCTTATACGCAAGTAACGAAATAAGAAAACTTTAGTTAATCCTTCACGAAATTTCAAATGGTGAAGTTTTATTATAAAAATATTTAATGCTAAAAATTAAGATGGGAAAAGAAATATAGGTTTCGCAAGAAACGATCGACTGGAAATTAGTCGAAGAATCCGTCAGTCGGTTTTCATTGTCGTTGTTTGAAAATATCTGAAGTAGATGTAATCTGTTCATTAGAAGGGTGTGTATTCGGGTTACTATTAGTTTGATGTAGGATAACATCTCGTTAAAGAAGTACGCATTTCGATCGTCTTGTTTTTGGCTATTTCCTATTTAAGTCAATTTTTATACTGACAATTTCGGGACCATTATTAGCTTCGATTCTGTTCTCGTATTTCCTACATTTTGCATGATTTTGGACAATTTAATACACAAACTTGTGTAATATTTTTACTGTAATTTGAATTGTAACAATTTATAACGTTATGACGACGCTGCATTTATTGTCCATAAACTAAATTAATAAGAGTATCATACTCGTTATCGCGAGTCTGAGAGACAAAAGACAATTCCAACATGGATTTCCAACATGTTTCTTTCGCGCACATAACACATATACATATACACAGATTCAATTTGTTCTTAGTGAGGGTTTGATTAAACTCCATCTTTTTTCATAACTAATTTAAATTTAACATTAGATATAAAATGGTTGAAAGCAGAGACCAGAAATGAAGAGATTAAGTTAAAGTTCATTTTATATTAAATGAATAATAACGTTTTTCTTAACTTTACTTCCAATATTTCTAATTCCAATATTTAAGAATTCTAAATTTTAGAGGTCCCCAAAAGCCTTATTCTTCAATTTTCTTTAATTTCAAACTGATACATTTTGTTTCATTTTTAAGTGTAACTTTGAGACTTTAACAGTGCATACAAAGACATTGCCTAATATTATAGTGTCCGATCAAATTTTTTATTCATAAAATATCAACTTTACATCGGAATCTATCCAAATGATCTGGACGCTATCTAATACACAACTACACATGTAACACAATTATATTTAATTTATTCTACAACAACGATTTTCTTTGTTATCCTTTGCAATCTATTCTCTTCTACAATGATAAACATATCACACACTCGACTTAGTTTTATTAACTTGATTTCATATATACAGGTTGTCCCAGGAAAAATATCATAAAGTATATGTTACTTAAGAGATTTTAAATAAAATAATGTATAATAGTTTGAAATTATTATTAGATATTAAAAATAGAAAGAAATATAGCTAAATCTGTTGAAAACCAGAAATATAATAGAATTTGCCAGCAGAATATGATGGTAGACTGAGTGCAGAATCTGTCTTTTCGTATAATCATTCAAATGACGTATTTTATTTAAATGCTTACAAAAATTACAGATTCTGCTCGGTTTCTTCTTGTTTGTCAGGCACTGCTGACAAAGCGCGAGGACGTCAATCTGTTGCAATATTCTGCTAGATCTTGCTGCCAAAGTACTAGAATACAATTAATTACATTCATATAACGGTCCTGTTTCGCTTATTATTACTAGAATTATTACTAGAATATTATTAACACTTTGCTTACCGAGTAAGTATATGAAAGTGTCTTATTTGTTAAGAAAAATATAATAGTATGAAGATGAAATGTGATCACATATATATAGTGGAAAATCAGTTTTGCAATTATTTATTTTACTGAATATCTCTAACATCACTAACTTTGAGGGCTGAACGCAAATGCCATTTCTTCTAATACTCTACTTCGCTAAGCAGATGCAAATCTGTTTGAAAGCACTCGAGTAATACCGTCCAAACGTTCAGGATATTTCTGCTGGGATAGTCTGTGCATTTGTAATCTAAACTTTTAAAATAATTCAAATAATTCAAAGAGGAGATATTTACAAGTTATTGGCCTATCATCAACATTTATCTCTATTTTTCTTAAGCAACACCACGACTGGGAAAAAAATGATACGTGTCTGCAAATTATGTAAAATTTATCAAAAAAGTCCAGCTTTAAGAAAGATGCGTTTAATAAGCTTTCTTTTTCTATCTTGCAGCATGTTCTTGCGCGGAAACAACTACGATTTCATGGATTGTTGTACATTTATAATTGTTTTCAAGCTATTTTATATGAGATATAAAAATAATGTATTTGCTTACGTATCTTTTTCCAGTCGCCGTTTTAATTACGTATTATTAACATTTCTTGTTTTTTACCGAAGAAAAATCTTCAGAGGCCAATGTGTTGTCGTATATACTATTTTTTTCATAAAATTTTTTTTGTAAATGTAGTGTACATACTATATAGATGCTAGTAATTTATTATTAATTTCTATGCACACACATTACACACATAATCTTTATTTTCTTCTTTCCCCTTTTCTCCTCTTTCCTCTTTTCTTTCACTTTACATATAATCCACATATATTACTAAAATATACATATATATATTTATACTGAAATCTGCCAATTTTATTATGCATGTCATAAATTTTCGATATGCGTAAACGTGAGGGCACACACCATGAGGAGGGAATATAATTTACTTAATATATACCAATTTGATACGAACCTAAGCTATACATAAAGCGCTTCATAATTTTAGCTTTTACATTTTATTGTTGTAACGGCTGTAAATTTCTATTATTTACGATAAGGGGCTTTATCGCAGACTGAGCAGCTCTTTAAAGTATTTATCGTTTAAAACGATAGCGCATGGGGCTGAGGTGGCGTACAAGTCTCGTTTGAGCCTTACGAATCATTTGTGGGTGTGTTTCATTAATTATTCATCGAGAAGAAAGGAAATGAGCGTGCGTGATAGAGAACAGCTCGACTAAGGCTTGTCGTTATTACGTGTATACCGATCGTCATCTTCATCCGTTTTATATTGTCAACGGCGTCTGATCGCGAACATTACGACAAAAAAGAAACAAAGACTGTAGTAGCGTATGTACGTATCGGTAAAAAAAAAAAAAAGATATGGACCCTGTGCGGCACGCAAAGCCAGCGAGTTCTCTTTCGAACGCTCGAAGGCGACGTTCTTACATTGCAAAGCGAAGCGTAGCGATATCCATCGTTCGTAGCGTGTATCTTTGAACTTATTACCTCATGTATCCTTTAAGTTAATTATAAAGCACAAGACACGTTTCTTAAGTGCAGGGATGGAACGGAGGCAGCTCGGGCAGATGTTATTTATTGCGTTATTTGCATTAGATACGTGTACGTATATGTGTATATATATATAAATAAATATATATATATATATAGATATAATATTTTATAAGTACGTGTAGTTTATAGCGTTATATACTCGTGGTTGTAGCAATCTGATGCGTGCAGTTTGCGGTACTCGGCGAGTATACGGTCTACGTTGAACGCATTGAATTCCACACCGCAATACGATTTCTGTATGCTTTCGAAAGCAGACAGCGAGTGGCACGTTTGTTGAAATTTTTTCGGCCGACGCGATTAAGAAAAAAAAAAGGAGATGAGAGAAACTCAAGAGACTATTAAGAATTGAGTACAATGTTGTTACAATATATATTCCGCTTATACAGTAGATTTTCTATTCTTTAACCGCTTAAACAACTTTACCGCGTATGTAGTAGAACTTTATAACAATTATAACGTATATAAGAAACAATATTACGACATAAGGAGTTAGTAAAGGAATTATCGAGTGTATGTAAACGAATTCGTGATTTCTATATATCATAAAACATGCACATAGCATATAAGACAATCTGTTATGTCAGTCGTGCGTATGCTGACTGTGTGTGTGTGTGTGTGTGTGTGTGTGTGTATGTAATTCTGTCGTCTATTTGCAAAAATGAAAAAAAAGAGAAAACACGTTCAGTGCAACGAGCTAAAAATCTGTTATCTACGGTGAAACATATCGGAATGGACTTTTTAAAATAAAATTAAATAATATCGATTATATAGATTAAGTATTTAAGGTTTTCGAAATAGATTTCTCTACGTGATTAACGGCGATATGTAAGTTTACGTACTTAAGTAAGTTTACATATGTAAGTTTTTGAATTTGGAATCTCTCTTTCGCCGGCCGCGCCGGCATTTGCAAATCGTCGACAGAATCGCGACCGCTCTGTGTAGTCACCGGGTTTGCCATTTTCCGACTCTATTCGCCGGTCGGGATAGAATTGTACAACGGCCCGTGATGTGGCCTAGTTTACACCGATCACTTGATACGCGTATTAAATAGTAAATAACTAGTAAATAAGTCTGATTATTGGCTGATCAGTTCAAATATACTATTTGATACGCGTATCAAGAGATCGGTGTAAACTAGGTCTGTAACGAGCGAGGGTAGAGAGGAGATATCGGCATCGTCGTTGACTTGATTACACTGATTGTTTAGGCATGCATCTCACGCAAACGGCAACAGTTGTATAGTACTTCAAAGCATATACATATCTCACTCATATGTATGCCGTAATAAGTATACCATTACACGTATAAGTATATGGATCCTATATAATATAAATCGATATATTATTTGTGCGCCATACTCCAATGTTAACGTATTGTATTGTACAAAGAACAAAAAATGTAATGTTAAAGCTACAACGCTGTGTATTTATGTAATATGTATCTAAAGCCACTTTAGACGATCTACAATCACATTCGTGTCAGAATTCTACTTATAATTTTGTGTGCTGTGTATCTTAATTCTTTTAAGTTAGTCTTTTTATATATAAATTTTAATTAATTAAAATATTCTTAAATAATTAGTTTTTAATTATATTTAATTTCAATTAAATTTATATTATAAATGACTTGTGTTACGTGACACCTAAAATTATAAATTGTCTTGAGCTTTACCTCGCTTCTCTAAATCTTTCTCTAATTTTGCCAATTTTTCCTTCACACTTTCGACTTGGTTAATTATTCTTGCTTAACTATGATCAACTATAACGCCAAAAAGCTCATTTTAAGTAATCATACTTTTAATATTTCTTAATCAGTTTTTCTCAGATATTATTATCTATCTCGAAGAAGTGACGTATGCAAGAGAAGAAGCTTATAAAAATTAAAATTTTCTTCCAAAAGCTCGGGTCATTTTTTATAAATTCCATCAATTTTATTTTTAAACCTCAGTCCTAATCCGATCGAAGATAAACCGAAGATATACCGAATTTCAACGGCAAACGAAAATTCCCGCCGTTCGTCCGGACCAATCCGACGCGAACTTGGCCGCGATTGGTGGACCGGCTTGACCGCCTCCGGCAACGGCGAAGGGAAGTGGGGAACGCGTCGTCGAGCGCACGAGGTCGCGCATCTCGTATGCGCGCGACAGCGACCGTTAGAAAATTGCGCCATTTCTCTTTTTTTCCAGTTACCGAGCGAGACGAGTTGTTGAATCGTTCGGCGGACGCGGAGGAGCAAGGAACAAGGCGAAGGCGAAGCCGCCGCGCAATAAACCAGAGCGGTGCGGAAAGACGACCGGGCGGCGGTGGTGGTGGGTGCGCGTGATCACACGGCGAAATCGAGAGAGCGGATCGAGAGCTGGTCGTGCGGCCGCGTAGACGGACCCGGGGACGAACCGGGGTACACGGCCGTCCACGTGCGCGAACGTCCGAGGCGGAGCAACGCGGCAACGCGGTGAGCGACCGAGCGGGCGTCCCTCGGCTGGCGGCGAGCGGCGGAGAGGATCGATCATCGATCGAAATAAACGGAAGCGGGGCCGGGCGTCCGCGAAGACGTCCCGCAACGTCGCGATACGACCGTCGCCGTACGTCGGGCGTCGCTCTTCAACGAGCCGGGCCACACGAGCCCCTGTTCGGGATCGCGATCACGCTCACCCGCGGGACAAGATGTCGATGGACGCGCTCAGTGACCCCGAGCTGCGGACGAAGCTGATGGAGTACGGGTACCCGGTGGGACCGGTGACGGACACGACCCGCAAGATACTCGAAAAGAAACTGAAGAAGCTCATGGAGGCCCGCGGCGCGGGCGGGGGAGGAGCAGCCTCCCGACACTCGTTGGCCGCCAGGTGAGAGTTTTTCATAAGAAAATATGCATCGACACGAGTTTTCTTTCAGATAAATTTGTACGCTTGAAGTAATCTGGAAATTTGGGCAAGAGTGAGAGAGAGGGGGGAGAGAGAGAGAGAAAGAGAGAAGGAGCGAGTAGGAGTCGAGAGACCGGTACACGATTACACCGAGGTTTCGAATTCGTGCGAGGTCAGCATGCGATAACGATCCTTGACGGCGAAGCAAGATTTTTGTGCACCTATTTCGATTCTGAATGGAAGAAGGTGCAGGAGGCAATGTTTACAGTCCATTTTTGGCAATGCGCGATATACCTAAGTGCATTACGTTAATTGTTTAGAAAATACGGCTATCTCCTTTGGCGACTGTCGCCAATCCCTCAGTTGACTTCCACGAGGCTGTTGTATATTTTAGAAACAAATAGATTTTATTAAGTAAACGCAAATTCTATAGGGAAAGTTTATAAACTTCGAATTGCAATAACGCTAGACGCGTATATTATGTAGGATGTGTTATGTATTTGGGTCTTGATATTGTTTTGTTTTCTTCATTTATGCGTTAGATATAGCAGCGAGGACACGGACGACGACACAAACACGAGTGTCGTCAAGAAGAAGAAGAGCGCGAACCTGCGCCGGCAAACGATGGCGAACCCAATGCCTCCGCCTTCGATTATTCCTCCCGATGTTGTGAACGTGGCGAAAAATCCGGTCAACGAGAATCAGTCGCCGCCGCATTCCGAGTTCAAAAGTCCCACGGCGACGAATTACGACAACTCGGGCGTGCCTTCTCGCACAACTTTGAAAACCACGCAGAGCAAATTTATCAAGACGCAGCGTACCTATGTATCTAAGCCATCTGAGGATTTAGAGACCGGATCGGACTCGGATGTCGCGGGGGAGACTAGAAGCACGTATGGACGTCCGTACGACAAGTACGTGCCCAACATCCCGAGCAGCAAAATATACGATTCTCCGGTGTACGATCGCGGGAATTTGTCGACCAGGCCTGCCTATCCGATTAAGGACAGCAAGTATAACGTGTCTCCCTTGAAGCCGAGCGTCTCCTCGATTCAGTCCACGGAGGACGCAAGTGGAAGTGCGAATCAAACGGATCCTCTTGCTAATTATGAAGCCCCATATTTATCAGCGTTTACAAGGAATTTACAAGAACTCAAGGAGAATTCGCGATCTTTTATAAACACATCGTCATCATCATTGATGAGCTCAAAAAGTAAGGGAGCTTTCTGATGCAATAAAATAATATCTAATATGCTCTAATACGAGATACCTAATTTTTAACAGTCTTCAGTAGTTTTATCAGTCATTACTTCTGTAATTATATATAATTGAACGTTTGCATTATCTGTAATTTTAATTTTGTTCAGATTGATTTCAAAAACACACTTGTTTGGTTTAAAATAAGAATTTTATTTTATATTAATTATAGAATTACTAATGTGTCTAATTCGTTCGTTCTTTTATACCGTGCATATATGGATACTTTTTTACTTTAGGTCCATTACGCTATACTTCGTCACCTGGTTTACCAGAGGTGAAAGAGAGAGATTCGAATGGTCACTTCTCTACCGTAAGGGGCATATACTCGCAGTGGAGTCAGCCAAGGTATATATGAATTTATTATTTTATCTGAATTATACGTAATGTAATATAAACGAACGCTACTTAGCTCGAGACCCAATGCATCGTTCGCCAATAGAGTTCGGGATATTTTCAGTAGAGCGACTTACAAACCGTCGACGACAAACAGGGAAGATGTACGAAACAATCAGAACATGGTATCGATGGGCCTCGTGGCAGTGCTTGCCCTGTTCTTTGTCGTTCTTGCGATAATATATCTGGGACTTGGTGGGAAAACCGAGACGTTTCCATCGCTTTCATCGGGTAGGTATGCAGAGATATAAACTAGGGGAGATTTCTGAGACGGATATATAACTTTAAGAGGAAGGATAGATTTCTGAGAAATATACGTTTGATTGTCAAATAACAAGGTGCAAGGCGCAAAGCACAATGTACATGTTCTTTTCACGAATCGATTTTGGCCTATAATGGAGCCCAATTATTGTATATTTATTACTAATTATCACTAACGTTCAATCACATTATTTTTATGAAGCTAAAGTAATTATCTCGAGCTTACTAAATTAGACATACAAGAGAATCTCTTGAATATGTATTTTCTCCTTTCTCTCGCTCTATATCTATATATATACACATGTATAATAAAAATCGCATATCTCTTGAACTATATAATTTGGATATTTTATTTCCTTTTCCCGTTCTTTCTATATGTCTACTCCAATATATTTCAACCTATATTTGCGGACATGCGTTTTGTACCATTTAACTTAGTCGATAATACGATGTTTTATTTGTATGTAGGGACATAAAACTCGTGGAGAGCTCGGAAAAAATATATCAATCGAAACGTTTAATTCTTTGCAGAAGAGACCGATTTTAAGAACGGGAGTTACTTGCTGTTTTATAGAAAAAAAAAAAATGATTGAGCCGATATTTTTGTTATACATATCGTATCTTTTGTTCTATAGAAATATTGAATTTTGAATCATTAATTTACAAGCATTTAGACATGCTTTTTAATCTCCTGTATGCACTATATAATAAACTGCAGTTTACTTTGAAGGAAAATTTTAATCTGTATAGGAGAGAAAGTAGTTTTGAACATAGAATTTTGAATTTGTTAAATAAAGGATTGACATTTTCATTTTCAAGGAGATTGAAATACATTGTTTGTTATTTCTCAGTTATTTTTCTCGTTCGTAATACTGACTGTTTGAAAAAAGTAACAATTTTTCGTTTGAAACACAGGAGAGACAGTATGAT
Source organism: Temnothorax curvispinosus (assembly GCF_003070985.1). Lineage (NCBI taxonomy): Eukaryota > Metazoa > Arthropoda > Insecta > Hymenoptera > Formicidae > Temnothorax > Temnothorax curvispinosus. Next base: position 142,203 of record NW_020215908.1, on the reverse strand, counting down.
TCGAAAGTGCCTCACGTTTACAATTATTTTTGTTTTTTCACATTATGTATTATTTGTATTGATCTTAATTTATAGTTTCGTACCACCTATACTTATAGATAACAACATACCGCAATGTTTTGTCGATGGAACTCCTGATTTTAAAGCGCCTGGGGTAAATTGCATAATGAAGGAAAACATAGAATCCGTGTTGCAACTGTTGAAACGCCTGCAACCCATCCTAACGAGAAAGGCGGTATCTAATATATGCGAGAATACGAACGAAAAACCATATTTGACCGATGCGGATATCGTGGAGATGTTTACGAGCGATAAAGTGGTGGGTTTTGAGAATTGAAATTAATTACGAAATTAATTACTGAAATTAATCTAACAATGTAAGAACTGTATATTGATAATTTTCACTTCCAGACGAGCCTTGAGGTGAAGGAGGATTTGCACAGCGCGCAATTCTTAATCATTAAGAACCCGAAATGGGGTATCTCGCTTATCGATGTAAATGACGATAACGGAGCAACCACGGAAATGTTGGATACTCTAGTAAATATACATGTCAATCTCACGCTCTTTTTTTGGGGCGCAGGCGTGCTCACAATACTTACTAATACATTTTTTTTTATTCTTACAGGATAAATTGTTTTCCGCTCGTCTAAATGGAAAAATTGGGATGGCGATTTTAAATCCTGAGCTGCCAATGCAATGCCTCGTTAAGAACAAACTTTTTACCATCTTTTCTTCTCTCCTTATAGTGGCAATCGGTAAAGTTCTAACAGACTGTTTATTTGAGAAAACTTACTGAACCTCATTCTGTGTTATAAGATTTCCATGTGCATGCTGTTAACATGATGTGTATGATTATTATTCACTTCTTTTTCAATGCAATGTAAGCTTATATACTTTAAGTAAAGTAGTTGCATTTTAAAACGATTCTATATGCTTTGGCAATGTAATTTCGTCTTCAATACGCAAATCGTAAACTGGAATTATTTTGCAAGGAGTCATTTCTTTAAATCCTGGAGCGCATTAATACAATGCCGTATCTTTTATATATCGAATGTATAATAAATAAAAAGAGAAAGAAATGTTTTTTACGAGAATTCACAAGTGACTCGCAAAGTAATATCTGTTTATGGTACTGCGATCTATACATAGACAGAAATACGTGTATCAAAAGATTTGTAATGGTAACTGTGCATCTTCAGTCTTATTAACAGGTATCGGCATTTATAAATCGTATCTTTGGTATCTAAGATACAAGAAATCTACGGAGAGAGAGGTATTTAAGCTTGTTAGCGATATTATAAGTATCGTTGAGACACATCATCAAAATGCGTCCACGCAACCCGGGGGCGCGCAGGAAAGTTTCCTTGCCATAAATCACGTGCGAGACAATCTTATTCCACCGAAAGATCGCAAAAGAATGGCCGGTCTTTGGGAAAAGGCGGTGAAGTTCTTAGATGAAAACGAATCCAGGTAAAAAAAAGGATCTTTCGTGTCTTTCTCTGTTTTCATATTTTACTTGCGGATGAGTAACAACGATATGATCTTTGATCTTTTAGAATTCGAAGAGAGGTGCAGCAAGTGGCGGGAGAAGAGTTTCATGTATGGCGATGGTTGCCGAATAACAGTTTGAATAAATCTCCGACGCAAAGCGCGATTTTGGGTAAGAAGCCGAAGGTCTGGCAGGGACAAGCGTTCGAAACGATGGAGGGATCGGTTAATAGCTTGACTTGTTCGCCAACGCCTTGCCTGAAAATCAGGCACATGTTTGATCCAGACATGTGAGTATAATATACACGAGTATAATGTGCGCGTTTATAATCTATAATCGGTAATGGATGACTTATAAGTTGCTTTGTATCACGATATAGCGAAACCGAAGACGACTGGGAGACGAGAGTGCAGGATGCTATTTTAGAAAAGTGCGGGGAGGGTGTGAACATACTTCACATTCGAGTAGACATCGGTAGTCGTGAAGGTTGCGTTTATATGAAATGTATGTCGCAGGAAGACGCTGGCAAAGCTTACAGGGCATTACATGGTTGTTGGTTCGATGGTACGTCCATAATCTATAAATTTCCATTTGTTCCCTAAAACTTAATTCTTGAACGCTGGCACAGTCTGTGGTCGCCTCGCGTAAAGTTTTCGCGGAATTTAGATAGCATTATTGAGAAACTTGTTACAAGACGTGCAGAATATTAATATAAAAGGATAGTAGTACCTAATTTTTTATCTTTAATGAAGATAAAAATATGAAGAATGACGATATTGCTACAATCTGTGCCAGCTTTATGCTGATTTCTACATCGACTTTAATGTAGGTATACGTTGCAATGTCTTACTTCCAATGGAATTCCTTTATTTCCTTCTCAGGTAATTTAGTGACTGTCAAGTACCTGAGACTAGAGCGTTATCACGAGCGATTTCCGGACGCCGCCCGCTGCGTGACGCCTCTCAAGCCGAGTAACAATCAACGATTATCCATGCAGCTCCAGTACTGGCAGAACCGGGCGGAGGCGAATTAAAAAGTTCACATTTTTGTTCGGACATTCGGAGGAGAGTGCGAGCTCTCGCGTTTATACAAAATCAGACACAATTGTCCCGCAATTGTCCCGCTGGCCAGAACTTACGGAATCTGTCTACCTTTTATTTATTCCGTGATGACATACCTACGTGCCGTACAGCGCATATACATGTTGTAGGATTGAAGACACTTCTATTTTATAAGAGCATTTTCTTTTAAATTTCGCTAACTTGTGTATTATATTCTACTTTGTATCTTTTGATGAATGAGACGGAGGCGATACGTGTTTTTAATAGTTGAGTAATAATAATAATTATAATAATATTATTAATAACAGCACACAGTAACATTAATATATAATTAAATATGCTTTTTGAAGAGCTGTAAAAAATATTTTAATCTGAGTTTTATAGTATTTTCAACTAGCAATATATGTGTGCGTAAACATAACGTATACATCGCATTCTCTATAGGCCTATCCAGTACTAATTCGCATCAGCTGTACGAAGCGTATATGCGGAGAAATCGATCAATTATACATCCGATGTACCGAACGCGGCAGAGTACAGTTTCCTACATATTAGGCTTTTGCGATCGCGTAATTTCTCTGCGCGTACGGTTACGCCATCATTGACGAAAATATCGATTTAATTACTTAAGATTAACAATCCTTTTTTTTTATAACTGCATAAGAGAGTTATTTTTTACGATGTATCATAAAAATGTACAGTAAAATAAGATTAAATCACTTTGTAAAAAGATATCGAGTTAAATGATGGAACGGAAACCGGATAATACGTTGATGTTGTTCAAGGAGCAATAAATTGCAGACTGAAGCAACGTATGTGACGTATATCTATGCGTTATAAAAAGATTTAAAGCATGTGTGCGCGCACAAATCTATTGTGTTACAGTAAATTAAGGAATATCGATGAATAAAAATAAATCTGAAAATTCTATAAATATCTGCTAGTCGATGATTGCTGAGATAATTAATATTATCGACCATCCAGCGCATTCACGTCCGTAAACGCGATGTTAATTGATTTACAATTATCTCGAAGTTATTTTCGCGAGCGCACGATATATATTCACGGCGATAATCCAACCGAGCGCGGTATAATTATTTTTATAAGATAAAATATTTTCTTAATCGAGCGTGTCGATTCCTATTTCCCGCGGTCGTGAAATTCGAGAGGGCGGCAGTGCAACTAGTGCGAGGCGTTTTCGGGCTTGTCATAATAACGAGAACATAACCTGAAATCGTTTCCCGGACGCAAATTTGTTGAGGGTATGCTTGTCTGTCGCACTGTCGAGAATAATTACGCGAGCTGTCAAAAGGATCGAGAATGAAGTATTCCACTTCGCCGCCGACGAGCCGGTGCCACTCGCCCGTTCCGACAGAATTCTCGTCCTCGTTGCCGATGCCGATCGTTTACAGGTAACGTCGCGTATGTTTACAGGCACGGATACTCGTCGCTTCTTTTCGCAATTTATTATCTTCTTAAATCAACAATTGCATCAACGTGTCCAGTTTTCGTTTTATAGTTTAACTCCAACTTGGTGTTTTTTTTTTTTCAAAGCAATTTTATGCCTGTATGCGTATTATTTGTGTTTTATTACCTTGCTGTATTTAATTACTTTACCGTATTTATTTTTAAAACCGCTATTTAATTACTTTATTGTATTTTATCGCTTGGTTTCGAAGTTTGATTGAGTGGGCGAACATATTGCAGGCACAACTGCATGGGCGCGGCGACCAAGTGCTACAAATATCTGAGAAAATTGCTGAAGTTTGAGCAAATGGACTTCGAGTTCGCCGTTTGGCAGATGATCTTTCTGTTCGTGGCGCCGCAGAAAGTGTACAGAAACTTCCAGAACAGGAAACGTACGTTGCAACCTCCCAGTACCTTGTGCATCGTTAGCACAGCTTTATATTCTTCAACATGCCCGTGTGTTGGATTCTTGCAGAGACGAAGTCACAATTTGCGAGAGACGACCCAGCGTTTTTGGTGCTGGTTACGTGCTGTCTCTGCATATCTACCGTTGGTTTCGCCATAGTACTCAGTTTGAGATTCTTCCAATTTGTAAAGTTGTTATTTTATATGGTATTCATCGATTACATAACCACTGGATTGTTAATAGCAACTGTGTTTTGGTAAGCATATCAATTATCTTTAGGCTGCGCCTGTTAGATCGTAGTCTTCTTTACCTTAGACTTGGAAACTTGAATTAATTTGAAAATTGTCAGCTTAATTAAAGCTAGCTCGAGTCTATTCTTAATTTTCAATATATACTATACGATATATACTAATATATAATATATATTATACGTTTGTAGGTTTATGAGCAATCGGTATCTCAGGATAGACAGAACGCAAGACGTTGAATGGGGCTACGCGTTCGACATCCATTTGAACGCGATGTTTCCTCCGTTAATCATACTTCACATCTTACAGTTATTTCTATACAACGGTGCGTCAATACAGTTGTCAAGCGATATTATTGAATTGTTGTTTAACGCGTTTCACCTTTGCAGCTTTGATAAACAACGATACGTTCTCGGCGCGGTTTGTTGGGAACACCTTTTGGTTCATAGCTATAAGCTATTACATTTACATTACGTTTCTCGGCTACGCAAGTAAGTTAACGCAACACGCTTAGGTAACACGATCTATCTCCTCTTATTATTAGACCGTATTTATCGTTACTCTTATTTCAGATGTCGAGATACTCCATAAAACGCATCTAATATTGTCAAGTCTACCCATAATATTGCTGATATACATAACTACGTTATGCGCCGGTATTAATGTCAGTTATTTGGTTATGGAATTCTATCGTTACCGGGCTCTGTGAAATATCAGATTTTTGTCAAATGTGTCGCCTATGAACGTCGGAATAACAACCTGGCCGTACGGAATCCCCCTCTATTCTAGAATCGACGAGACGGGATTCTACTCTGAAATCTCCCCTCGATCCTCGCTCTCATTTTACATGATCCGTCATTTCGTTTTCTTGTTCCACGATCACGTGACAAATAGGGGAGCAGCGGGGAAAATTCCGAGAGAGGAGAATTCCATTACAGAGGTACAGCTGTTTCCGAATGGATTATCACTTGAAGACCGTAGGCTCTTCAACGATCTTGCGTTCCAGGAATAATATATCTATTTTTTTCATTTGTATCTAAGAGAACTATCGACGTTCCAAATATAACCCGCGTGTAGTAGCGAATTTTTTATGCGAGTCTTATTGTGATATTGCACATTTTAATTCATCAATAACAAAGTTGATGTCACGAAAAACGCGTTTTTTTTTTGTTCAGAGACCTGTAACCGCGAATCTATAGGCGATATTATTATTAAGTCCGATCTTACGTTTAAGATCGTCTCAGATTCAAGATGATTTTAAATGTAAATTTCAATTTATGAGCAGATCTAAGATTATTTCGAAGATATCGAGTTATGAATATTTTATGAGTACCGCTCTAGAACATGGAGAGGCGACAGCCAATCACTTTCCGTAGCATAATTGCCGGAACGAACCGAAGAGTGGCTGTCAATGCAAAGTTTTCCCTCTGTCGTGACTTCTTGCTCCATGCCGCGTAACGAAACCAGCACCATCTGCAGCGCGAGGGAGCATCGTCGATAATTAATCGCTACACTTCAAATTTTGTGGGATCTGCTGTCAAAATCTCCCCTTCGCGGCTTCGTTTTTAGTCGCCCGACGCTTTTTCCGTATAAATAAAATAGAAGGAAGGAAGAATAAGTGCGCGCAATGAGTACGCAACCTCCCGCCGTGAAGATGAAAGAGCTGCGCCTGCCAATCTCGAGGGTGAAGACGATCATGAAGAGCTCGCCTAGCGTCGACACCGTCGGGCAGGACGGCTTGTATTTGGTCACAAAAGCCACGGTAAGACACACTTGGAGGTTAGAGATACGTTTCTGAAAAGATTTATTTTTACACCGAGACGGCTTATTAATTTATAATTATTACTTCAATTTAATAAATAGCGACTAAAATATATTCGATATTTATCCTCTATTACATTCATGTGACATAATAGTTGTATATTTATAACAATATAAATATTTACATTTTTGAGATA
>NW_020215908.1:114068-130571 GCF_003070985.1 Temnothorax curvispinosus | reverse complement strand
ACCAGTGTTACATGAGGATTTACTGTATATAACTAAATTATAAATGTATTTCGAAGATATATATCGAAAGTGCAAAACAGATGCATTTATTAATGCAATTAACCTCGATAATATATGGATAAAATGGAAATAATCTTTCACTTTAGTCACGAAGTTATTAATCTAATGTAAAGCACATGTTCCTTTCTCTTGGGAATGATTAATTAATTCGCAAATCCAGTAAATTTCTTTAAAGTGTATAATTTTATTCTCACAATTGATCTCACGATTGATTATTGCGATATTGTACTTAAAAAAAATTGTACCCTATACCAGACAAGAGGAAATCGCGGAGGGTGCGTGCAGTTGCGCGGTGTTCCCTGTTCCGGGAACGAAGTCGATAATAGAGCACACGCTGAAATACAATGTGAGCTGCGATGAAGAAGGCGCTGAAAAGTGTCAACAATTATGTATCGCTTTAGTGAGTACACCTTCATACTATTTCCGTACCATTTCCGCTGCCTGTTTTATACATCATTTCTTCATTGACTGCGAAAAACGTACTACTTATTTTTCAATCGGGGATATACGTGTGTTAAATAATTTTAGACAACAATCAGTGATACACGCTCGAGCACGTTAGTTAGCGGTTAATCGAAGAAAATAAAGAAGTACTGAAACTAATTAAGAAATGATATCAAAACTGATATACGTTTCCGTGTTTAGGCTGAAAGTTCTCGAGATAAGACACCAATGCTGATTTGCGAGAAACAGAATGTGCATGTCGAAAATTTGAAGGTAAGCGGTATAATACATTTTACATACGTACGTGAGACAAATCTCGTTTAAAAAATTCAGAGTAGAAAAAAGCTTCTCTTTGCACGTAATCTTTATCTTCATGAAAAAGCGAACAGTGACGCATAAACACCGATTGGGGTCACGTGTGTAAACGGGAATAATAAAACCATATTATTTCGCGCGAATGAGACACGATTGCATCGCTTCGGTTATTTCGTTCTTTTGATGTTTTTTTTTTTTAGGTGGTAATTTTCACAGTAATAGAACGACGCGTTTTGTTATTTCATCTTTTTGCTTTTCACAGGTGGCCGTATATATGAAATCGTGTAACACGGCTCTGTGGACACTCACTGGTTTGGAGAGCATCGAGCCCATTTGCTGTCACGAAGGGAAGGCAGTTATTTGTGACGAGGCGATGTCGATAATAGAGAATTAACGAGCTCTCGCATCCAATTCATTATTCTCCGCTTATTTTCACCACCAACGGGTATATCTTACTATTGATTACATAATAACGTGCGCGGTGTAATTAATACAAAATACACCACTGTCTGTTATATGTTAACACCATTATACGCGTATTAATTTCTAGCTTGATATTTTCGCAATTAGTAATTTTCTGCAGATTTATAAGATTATCGTAAGAGTATTATGTACAAATAATAAAGTACGCAAACAACAATAGCAGGTCGGAATTTATGTAGAATTCAAAGAATGCCGTTTCGGGAGCACTACCCGATATGCATTTATATCCTTTGTTCTCCTCACAAAGCTCGGATGCCGAGACTGAGACTGCCAAGAAGTCTATCTGCCATTGAAGTCTCTATACAAATGCTAAAGCTCGAGCTTAAAATACAATAATATCGGTACTAACACAGTTCCGAAATGCCTGACTTTTCGCACAACGAAAAATTTATTTGCGCCCGTCAAGTTTATATCCTTATAAAGCAATCATGCAAGTTAACTTTAATTTACGAATGATAATAAATCATCAATAAAGAATAGAGGCGGAATTTATTTTACAAATAATATATATTTTTAGCAAAAAAATAACTTAATTATCATTAAGAAAGGATTTATTTTAAATATAGAATCAGGTGTACCATGCACTAATTCGCGACAATTAATTTTACGAATCCTGCTCGGCAAGTTTAAAGTTTTTTCTTAATAAAATATTGCTCGGAAAAATTACTCTATATAATTTGCGATATAAATTTAAGAATTATTAAAAGTTTCACAAGCTTATATACAACTACTTAAATTGAAAAGTTTCTCTCAAAACTTTACATTTCAAGGTTATTATTTAAAAAACTCGCAAACTTGCAACAAAGCGATGTTTTCTCCCGTGGTCTTTCCATTTAATCCTGTTTCAGTTGTTCAATTTGCCAATTCAATTCAATTCTACGTTCTCTTTTTCTACCATTCTTTTATCTATCACGAAAGCAAGCCGAACAAAACAATCTCTAATAGACATCTAATAAAATCAAATAGAAAGCACTTACAGACACTTCAATTCTTCACCAGATGTGTATATTGGATTCTGATGCCTTATATAAAATTTTAATTAGGTTTCTGCTTTATGTTACAAATTTAATATACAATAAAAATAATTAAACAGCTTCTTTTACCGCAGTTTTTAAACGATACAAAACGAAACGTGCGTTCAATAGAAATACACTGCTCTCCACATTTTTCCACGATATTACAAGCTCCGATTATCGGCAGAGATTTAATCCTACTTGTGCTCTCGCGTATCTAAAAGTCAAAGCTCAGTTCGAGGCCGAGCACGCTTGAAAGGATTACATATACGGTATTTGTTCGCGGACCCGAATCTTCTTTCGCTGAGTACAAACGCCACGGCCGATTGTACTGGGTGTATCGTCAAATGTGGAAATCGTGCGTGCCTCGACGAAGTCGATTCTCTCTTCGACAGTGATTCCATCGGACTCGTTAGTCTAATCGAAAAACGCTTTAGCATTAGGAATAACATTAAGGATCGAAAGCTTACGCCCGATCAGGTCTCAAGTGACAGAGATATAATGAGATCTTGCTTCTCAGACAATTTCCTCTTGCCCTAACGGGGATTTAATCGGCTCAAGCGCGGAAATATTGAACTCGCGTAAGCATCAATAAACGATCGTCTTCGATGAAAGTTTCGCCGAGGCGGAACAATGGATTTCAAAATTACGTTTCGAGCGTATTCGAATTCGCGCGTTCCATTCCATCCCGTATACGTCAAGCCGATCTCCGATCGAGGAACATGAACGCGGCCGCGTCCGTTGCACACCGAGACTCGAGATACCTTCTATTTCGACGATGGCGTTCTCAGAGTCTTGTCCCAGAAGCCGCCGCCATTGAACGGACGGTTTGTTATCTCTTTCCCGTCTCCACCCTCGACTTCCTGAGGACGGGTCCTCCTCCGAACTCCAACGGGCTTTCTATATAGGGCTTACCGCGGGAGGGCCATTGTGCAGCGAAGGTTTTGTCGTCCTTCTCGCTCGATTTTAATGATTGCCGCGCACCGTTTTCGAAGGCGAGCCTCGATCGCGCGATGGTCGATACGCCCAGCTTTTGCCCCGCTGCGTATCAATGAATTGGCCGGTCATAAAATATTGTTGAAAACATTTTTCTGCGAAATAAAGACATTTTCTCGCGATAAAATTGTACCTTAAATTGTCGTACGTTCTTAAAAATAATAATAAAGGAAGGATTATTATGTGAATCATCAGTGGACAATCGATAATTTTAATAAATGACTACTTTGACTTATACACGTTCACGGAGATTTTTAGATCTAATTAAATGAGTTTAGTTTAAATCTTTTTTGGATTTAACTGAATAAGGCTGTATACTGATGGTCATTTTCAATTTCTACTTAGAGATAAATCCTGTTTATGGGAATTGTTTTCCGTCTCGAATCGCGCGCCCTATAATTTTGCGATACTCCGCGCGTATAATTTATCGATAATTCAGAATTAATTCGGCAATATCTTCCTTTGCGTCGTCCACATATATCGCCGCGTCCGCGGTAGCGGCACAATTAAACGAAACGGAAATTGAGGTAACTAATTGCGAGTTTCCGGCTTTAGTCTCCTCGCCACAAGATATTACGCGAACGCACCCACGCACAAACACCCACGCTCGTTGGTATCCACCCCCGCTCGATTAAATCCTTGTTACCTTTCCACGTCCCGTCACGTGCCACGCATTGAACGTTGTAAAGGCTCGGGTGCCTCCATCGGCTCCACTATGGCGATGGCACGTGAGTCAATCATCGCCGAATATCCACATCGGCATATAGGCCAGACAGCATCCATGAATCGTTCGAATATGGAACAATCGGCGACGTATCGGTGGAACGTTAATCTTTGACAAGTGGGCTCGTCAAAATCTCTCGCTCATCTGAAAGTGTCTTTCGTAAAGTTGCATGAAATATCAGTCCTCGTAGTATAAAAAGGATGTTTGTAGTTTTTACCAAATTTTCGCTAATTACAAAGGAGGGGGTGTAAAAATCGCCATTTTTCACCCTCAACGCTATTTTGACGCACGCTTCAAAGACATTCATTTATCGCTTCTAAAATATTTTCCGCAGTTTTCTAGTGAAAAGAGTATTATTTCTTTCTTTTTTCAACCTCAAATAAGGTAACAAAGCATGTTTTAAAGGTTCCCGTTGATGGCAAAAAATGGCGATTTTTACACCCCCTCCCTTTTCTACTGATTGTCTTAACGACGCCGTTTGAAGTATATGACGTGTCGAGTCATTAATGCGAAGTCACCAGCAGAACTGGACATAATGGATGCTTTTGTACTGAAAAAGTGATCGAAATAAGCTGAGATGAAGCCGGGGGGAGCTAAGATAAAGAGAGGGTTTAAGTTCTCGCTTATAAAAAGACCATCCCACAGAAGAATCTATAATTAGATGAATTCGTTTAATAAATTATTAGCAGGAGGGATAAAAGCCATGAAGTCAATCACCGAAAATGAATGGCTGTTTGATCTACTAATGTTACACAACTGCCGGAATGCCAGAATGCCAAATATCCCATTAATTTCAGGCGAGTGCGAGTCGAGATAATTTGCGATGATAAATAAATTCACATATACAATGATCTTTATTAGTCAAATTTATAAAATTAAATTTTTCCTCGGGTATAAATTGAAAATTATACATTCAACCGAATTACTCTCACAAAAATGCAAATCGACCTTTAATAATTTAATTAATTAAATCTAATTGTTTAAACTACAAATTTCTGAGGACAAGATAAAATAATTATTCGTTAAAATTATCAATGGTCCACCGGTATGATTTTGATGTGTAATTTTTCTTTTATTTTCTATCTCTAAAAGCATATAAAAATTTAAATTTAAAATTTGGAAATATCAGATTAGTGTAGAGGGTATTGAATTTGGAATTGAAAATAATGATTGATCTCAAAAAGATAATTCATTGAATGTAAACTCGGTGCTTATCACTTTTACGAGGGGAATAAACTATATAAAATCAATATTTATACAGAGTGTCGTGTTTTCGGAAACGTTCCTTGTGGCTGGACAGATACCGATTTGCCTATATAGACGTTTTGTTTTTTCTGCAAAGAAATTAAACTAAAAAAACTTGCAGGATGTCGCAACGGAACAGAATGAACAATAGCAGTCGCAAGTTACCATGTATATAGCGAACGGCTTGTTGCGCTTGTTGTAACTTTATAATTGGAATTAAAATATCAAAATGTCTTTTGTAGATTTCGAAATTGAATTTATTCCTCGATCTCTCTGCATATATCGTACGTAAATACCCGATTATTGGCTTTAATCCGAGATTTCTGCGGAAGTTTGGCGTTCCCTCGATGTAATTTCGGTTTTCGGTATCTGGACCGGTTCAAACGTATAGGCAAGCTCCTAAGCGCACATACATCTTCCGCGACTAAGGGTATGTTTATGCACGTGTGTTTACCTATTAGCGACACGTCGGGCCCGACGGTACGTCCGACAAGCTTTGTGATTGTTCTCGCCTTGCAGTTCGCACCTTTGCATATCCATCTATGCCAAGCCCCGCTTAGCTGCTTTTCTAGCAGCTCGCGCTCGTTATCGCCCGTTATTTTCACGCATTCCAAATAAACAGGAATTTAGTTGTTTTAGCTTCTGCAACGGTAAAACTTGCGAGCACGCGATGCTCCGAAAATTCGTAATCCCGAAATTTTTGGTAAGTGCACAGCGGCATCTCGAAAATGTAACGATTTTATATCATCGCAAAGTACAACCGGAATTGTCTTAGCAAGTGGTAAAATTGATAATTATATATAATAAATGAAAACAATATATAAATAAATAAAACAGTATGATTTTTGGGGTAAAATAAGTAATCATTTCGCAAATGCGTTACGTTGCGAATACAACCCCCTTGGGGTTGAGAAGCGTCGAGTTTGATAGGACGAGCAAGACTTCCGGGAAGCATTCTGATCAATACCACGGCGCTAATCGGGAGAAGTAGCGAGATAGATAAGTCAGCAGACAGACGGACAGATAAAGAGAAGGGAGGCAAGGAGAGGGATCGGTTGCGAAGGATGCGAGCAATAGTTTGGCAGAACCCGTGAGGCTGATAAGCATGCCTGCGGGGTAGCTCCGATCCGAGAGTGGAGATTCCTGCTGCGTGAGCGCGCTCCCCCCGCTCTAGCGGCCTTCCACGGCTCGTCTAACGCCGTAACCAACTTGGTAACAACGGAAAACACGGTGTCCACGAGACGGGAGCATTCCGAAATCCCGGGAAACGACGAGAGACGAGCGCGATTTCCGAAATTCCCGAGAGAGAGAGAGAAAGAGAGAACCTTGACAAAGGCAGCAATCTCCATGATTACTCTCAATTTTCGCTCAGTTTGGAACGAAACCCGAGATCTTTCCCCGATCCGTGAAGCACCGCACTGGGAGCACGGCTCCCAACGACCGCGGTCGTAATGCTATCCGCAATATTCGCGTGTATGTGCGCGGGTAAGGGGGTGTGTAAGTGGCTAAAGACAGCGCGCGCTCAGACTCCGTCGGGGCCTCGAGTCGGATGCTCGATCGCGGGTACGAAACTTTGCGGGCGGCTCCGCTTATTAACTTATTGCATCCTCCAAAGTTGCCGCTAAACTGATATTAATTATCGCGCATCGCCCCTGCCGATCTACTTCGGAGGGGGTTTCGCGCGACTTTCGGGCGACCCACTTCCAAGTTTCCGCCGCACTTCTACCCGTCGCGTCCGCCCGCGCGTTGACTTCTTCTCCTTTTTTTTCCCCCGGTTGCATCAAATCGGTCGCGCGACAAAGTTATTCGCGCTGGTGCAGCGTGCGCCGAGAGTCTCTTCAAAGGGACGATCGAATTTTTCAAATTTCTCTCTTTTCGTTCGTTTTGCCGCGCCGCATAGGAGAAACGCATTGTTTCAGTTTTCACCAGCGAATTCCATAATACCGCACTCTCTTCTATCCAAAGATTAATTTTTGGAAGGATTTTTTTTTGTACAGCTTGACGACGCGAATCGAAACTAAAATGGAACGACAGCGTGATCGACAACTCGGCAGAAACACAGATATATTTATTCATATTACTATCGGAATTCGAAGTACAGTAAATCTTATCGCGAGACGTGATTTATACTCGCGAATGAGATTTTTCGTTTCTACGTCCGCGCAATAACCGGGGCGACGGTTTTACCCGCTTCTCGATCCCTCGAGTTCACGCCTCACGGCTCGAGCGCGTTTCCATTGTCTAATCACGAAGCTTTTCGCGCATATACGCGTTATAGCTCGGTGAGGCACCTTATCAAGATGCATAATTCATTACCGTACGCCGGATCTCGGGCTCCCCGCACGACGGGGGAGAAATAAATAAATACATAATACATCAGTTTTTCGTGCCGAGTCGCGGTATCTCGAGTGCGGGTGCGTTAAGGGTGCGCCGCCGCCGTATTTTCCGGCTTATCTCTCGGGTATACTTGACGGACGAGGATCGTGTTTACCGTGGAGGACGGCACCCGGAGAGCGGCACAGAGAGTAAGAGAAAGAAAGAAAAGGAGAGAGAAGGAGAAAGACAGAGAGACAGCTTCCTGGACCGTAAGCCGTTGCCGAAAATGTTTTCTCGTTCCGCGCCGGCTGTTTGTCCGGGTATTTGCGCGTTGGCTATTGACACTCGCTCGCAATCGTCGTAGGGTATACTTCCTTCTTTCCTTCCTTACAGCGACCCGGTGTAAAACTCGGCGCTTGTGTCTAGCGCGCCGCTAAGTTAAATGGAAAAGCAAATTTATTGACTCCCGTAAGAGACCATTGTGTGCGGAAAAATTTAAAGGAGCCGCGCCACCGGAAAATCGGTAAGATACCTCCGCGCGCATTCTCGTCGCGGAGGATTTCCGGGATTAAACGGCGGATTTCGCGCCGGAGAAGTATTAGCATTTGTCGGATCTAACTCGGTAGTTTTCCGCTGGCTTTAACACTTTACGGTCTGCGGGCTACGGCCAAGGCGAGGTCGTCAAAGACACGCGGCGTTTCGAAAAACTGTTACAAGATCTAGTGCAGAATGCTAAAGATCACTTAGAACAATAGCGATAGAGTATTGCGATAAATGGCGAATCGAAGTGTGTCGAAAATCTATTGAAAATTGACTGCGAATGATATTATTACATACATTTCTATAATAATAAATTTCTTGAGATTAGATATTTAGAAAAGACTTATTTAAGAAAGAAAGAATCGTGGATGAATAGATAGATCAGGATTGTTTTAAATTTACTACAGCAAAAGATTTATATTATATTATAAAGCAAACAATTGAACGTTTTTCCTTTAATCTAATTTGCATTACAAGAGAAAATAATATATATTTTAAATAATAACGTTATTTTTATGATTGACGCTTTAGTCAGCTAACAGTTCGCATAATTAAAAGTAAAAGAGTTTCGGCAAATTAAGTTTTTCCCACATAATATAACTCTTCATTAAATTTCAAATAAATATGAAGTGAATTTTAATTCAAAACTCATTTATGTTAATAATAAAAGCTCATTTATTAATAATGAAAATCGGAAAGTCCCGATAAATGTTAATCTTTCTAGATTTATTTTTCAATAAAAAAAGATTAAGTCCGAGCGGATAAAAAAATGCATGATTAAAAACGATGCTGTAAAAGTGGAACAATGAAGAAGGGAGTTTACTTATCGCTTCTACTCCACTATATATATTCGCGAGAAGGATCACAAATGCGGTCTACGCTCCGTTGGATATACCGTGATTTCGCGTACGAACTTTCGCGTAATATGACCCTGATTGGCTGCCGGGAACACTCGCGATAGCGAGCAGAGCAAACGTCATATCCGATTTTCACGGTGCGATTGACCCGGTAGTCGGCAGCTCGGCGAAATGGCGGTAAAGTCAACACGTCGATAAAATCCCTTCTCGTCATCGACAATGGCAGCTAGCCCGCCTGGCGCTATACCGTCATGACTATTAAAATATTAGCGAGCGTGCATACACGCTCCCCGCTTCGTGTCCCGATACGGCGGAAGCGCCGACGTGTCGAGCAAATAAGCGAGATTGCAATTAGAAAAGTAGAGACTTCTCGGTTCGATGGATGTAAATTTATTCATGGAGTTGGTCGAACGCCGCCGCCGCTGCCGCGCGCCGAATCGATCGATATTTTCACGAGAATCACGGAATTTCCGATTCAAATTCCGCAGAGTGCTATTTCAAAACATACGTCAACGTAATTTATTTCGTAATTAGAATAATCAGAACTTCTGCTGTGAGAAGTAATAAAGTACGAAATATAACAACGCTCCATTCAATCGTTCCACTTAAACATCGTTATTTTTTAATGACGCATTTCTTGCGTTATTAAGTCAGTTTTTTTTTCCTAAACAAACACAAGTCGAAAGAAATTAACATTTATCAGAGCTTTCTAATTTCCATTATAACATATTTTAATCAGTAGATTTTGATTAAATTCTGTTAAATTTCAAGTTAATTGAAGCATAAGGTTCTCTATTATGTATATGGAAACTTAAGTGTATTAAAACTTTCTTATTATCAATCACTCAAGCGAGTTGGCTAAAATATATAAGTCATTAAAAAATAATATTTTTATTAGTAGATAATATTATTATTAAGAGATACATTATCCTTTCTTTCAATGCAAATCAACAAGAAGAATGTTTAGTTATTCCCTTTATAATTTATAGTTTATTGTAATATTTAATGCACTATATACGTGTGTTGTGAATTGATAATTATTTAAACGAAATTAAAGAAATCATGACGCAATCTTGCCAATTAATTTAATTATTAACCACGGAGCTGTTTAAAACTAACGTTGATGCAATAAATAGATAATTAAAACTCTTATCAATTCCAATGAGCATTAAAGTTAATGTCTCATTAATAATACGGCGTAACTGAAATTTTACCTTCTCCTCCATATTTTATCTAGCTAGCTTCTAAACGGAGAGACCAAAAGAAGCCGTCGATTCAAACTACCTCTCTTACGCAGTATATAACATATACATACGTAATATACGTAAATAAATGATCTCTTTTTAAAATAAAACAATTATAAATTTTACTCGCGAAATACAAAACCGTAAGCGCTTTTTCGACTTTTTTGCTTCCACGGAAAGTCGTAAATATGGAAATCTATCGTGAGCAGTCTGTTCGGGTTCTGAAATAATCCTATCTTGATCTCACGATATATAAACGTTCTTTCACTTCGCATATCTTAAACGCTCAGACCGTTTCACATTCACTCGGAGGATACGTCGATTCGGCTACTCGTTCGTTAACGCGAACCTGGGATCCTCCTCTAGCTCGGGGTATTGTCGAAATTAAAAAGGGGGACGGGACGGGATGGCGAAGTCGAAGATATCGTCGAGTTTAATTTAAGCGAGAGAACGATCCGCCGTTATCCTTCTCGCCCTTCGTTGGCGGTAATGGCCGGGCCCGTCGTCGACTCGTACTACTTGCTGCAACGCCGATGCGGCACGTTTCAGCGAGCAAGTTACTGCGCTATCTCGCTCTTATTTCACGCCGTCGTCGCGGACTTACGGAGAAATAATCATTGTTCCTTTCTTTTGCACGTTCTCTCGCTCGTTGGTATTACGTAAAAAGATAAAGACTCGGAGTCTCCGCCGAGTTTCGAACGAAACAAGTCGACTTAACCGCATCGCGATTTTCTTTTCGTCTTTCCCTCTCTTTGCGGTTCATTAAAGTGTCAAGCAATTGACCGACCGATTGTGGATGCTGGATTTTTAAATCTACTTTAACGCGAGTTCCCATCTCCGAGTACCTATATATGTCACAATTTTCCTCCGGGAAAAGAGTGTTTTGATACATATTTACCTACCGCGATATGTATTAATTCACGAGCGGAAAAATGAGAAGCAACGCGCGGCGCGTAATTTTATTACGGTGAAAATATCGTGGAAAGTAACGGAGACGAATGTCCATAACGTTACGCATACAACGCGGTGGAAACCAGTTTCAAAATGCTCTTTGAAACACTGTTATGTTATCATTACTATTCCGCGGCTTTTTCCCGCAGACTCTCAGAAAAAACTGTTGTATAATTGCTCTATCTCGAGATAAATTTCCTTAAATACATACAATGCTTTACGCTAATTAATATACAGACTACATTTTTTCGCGTTGATAAAAATATCGCTAAATCAAAGAAGGGATAACGTTACAATGAGCGCGCTTTGTGGATCCCCAGCGCGAGTATTTTGTTCAGTATAATAATGAAAACAAGCAGATTTATCGCAGCGAGCTTGCGTAATAACGGAAATGAAGTGAATGGTCCCGCGAGTATTGTCTGACAAAACTTTAGCTTTCATTAGCGGGTAAATCGTGAATGTGCGAGGCGCGTTTTGATTCCGCGAGTTACATTTTCCAGTAGTAACGGCAAATATTTAACCGCCGAGCATAATTTTTAAACTAAACGCAACAATTAATAATTCGTCCGCCCGTACCGCGAACGTTCATTAACGTTAAAGGAAATATCGCGTATGCCGGCGCGGCGCGGCGCGGCGCCGTGTATTTCGTGCAGTTAATTGGTACCCCCGTATACGTACACGATATCCGGGCGCATTTGATAACATTCTGACAGGCGGGATAAGCGATTTGCGCTATGCGCAAATAAATGTACCGGGAGAGAGATTTGAATTTGCTACTTTTGGCAGTTGCGTCGCGCTCACTGCTAGTTAAAACTGTAAATTTAATTATTTATGTCCGCGCGCGTTAACTAGATTTGAATGTAAAATTATATATATCTTACAATTAGCCTTCGGCTAATCAAATTGCACTAAAGTGCCTTATTAAACAGAAGATCCTCTTCTCCGGGAAAAAAAATTAGTGACGTTCTCGTTACGAGTCTCACCCGCTCCCCCCCCGGTTAATGCTCGCGCATAACATTCCCGTTTTTTATTAAAATTGTCTTAATGGTACTCGGCACAGTTGATAATCTCCTCCTACTTTAATTAATCCACTTGTGCGAAATGCAAGCAAGAAGTGCATTTCGACGAGGGATTAGCGAGCGAAATTTCGAAGAGCGCGTAACGAGCTTATCATATTTTCATGCTTTTCATACTCTTGCCGTAATTTCGATAAGCGATCGAGTTACCCCGCGTTTACATCGCATGTTTGCGATGCTGTATATACCTAATCATTATAAATTCCGCGTTGAATAGTTCCACGACGATGAGGGGGAAAGCGCAACGAAAAAGTTTATCCTTACCGTACTGATTTACCGTTTCAGAAACGCGGAGAAGTCGAGGAAAAATATGCATGAGATGTGCCCCTTCTAATTAGCATTCGATGAAGCTTGTAATTTTAGACTCGTCTGTTACGAAATGGGCAAGTGTAAAATATGAAATTGCGTATAAATATTCACGCTAAAGCGTGTATGACGGAGCATTCGATGATGGAACGTAATTCGGTATTGATCGGTACCGATGCTTTGTATTCATCGAATATCATTAGTAAATACGCCGTGTTTGACTGCACCGCGCGTATGACACATAAATATTTAACACGTGACAAATAGTCCGGTGCAACAAAATTGTGCCGCTCAAACACACGCAGCGCGTTTAACTTAATTCCTTATTCATATTTTAGTTAAACTTTCAAAAAATTTGTACTTCAACGAGAGAGAGAGAAAGAGAGATACAGCCGGACGATATATTATGTTCAAATGCGCCGTTTAATTTTCATTATATGTGATTGTAATCGTTGTAAAGCCAGAAAGAAGATTAAATAAAGTTGCAGCCGCAAAAAAGGGATAGGTGTGCGCGAGATATGAGTACAAAATTGAACTGCGAAACTTCCGGTCATTGTCGTGCTGCACGACACGCAAATAATTATTTTCACGAGCCATGCATCTTCGCTCGCGTCGATTAGTCATACTTATATTCGTGAAACTTATGAAACGTGGTCGACCAGCAAAAAGGAATGGGCTGCGAACGCCGAGTTAACAATCGATCTCCTTGGAGAGCAAGACTGACAGCACGTCATTCCGGTAAGTACGGGCTAACAACTTTGGAGTATAGTTCTCCACTGAGAATTCGTGACGTCTCTGAAGCGAGGAGAATTAATAATGCCATAAGCCGAATGGTAGAAATTAGGTATGATATTACACTTCAACTGTGTTTTCTTTTTACTTGAGAAGTAACTTTAACTTTAACTTAACAAAGTTACTGTATCGCGAGTACATCAATTATCTCGTAACAAGCGCTAGAAAACGATGTATTTTTTTAAAGTAACGAACACCATTTTTTAAATCAATATATTACAACAGTCTAGATGTCTAGATTAATTCTACAGCATAAAAATATTTCATGTTCTAAAATTTTTCCAATATTTTGAATGTTTTGTATTGCTGTAAATTCTGTTGTAAATTCTGCTGTAAATTTCAAGTATTATAAATTACAAATTTTTGTGGGACATGTTAAACTGTTTAATAACGAATGTAAAGAACTTTATTTATATTTTTGCACTAGTCAGTATCATTTAGACATTAAAACAATTATTGTTATTTAGATAAAATATGTTTTATTAGTAAATTCAGCTAAAATGTTGGGTTCAATTAAGTCGCTGAAGCAAAATAGCAATTTCTTCTATTTAATTAATGACAGAAATAGCTCAAAATTTGTAACTTTAAAATTTTTATAGCTTAATGTTAAATTTTTTATGTTCGCAAAAAATTATTTGTAGTAATGCGACATTTGCGAGTTCTCTTAAAATTAGAAATAACACGCTTAAGTGTATAGGTATGTACGGATATGTGTATTCAATCTTAAAAATGCATGTATTTTAAAAAGTGAAGGTCGATCTGGGGGCCTATTCTGTGTGTAACTCATTATGCAGTATCGTTATCGTTATGCTGTCGTTGCGCAAGTATACTATGTGGTAAAAAAGTTACGCAACGACAACATAACGATAACGATACTGCATAACGAGTCCACAGAGTAGACCCCCTGGTGCAATAAAGTCGTTAAAGTGTCGCTAATAAGTCTCGTGTAAATATAAATAAATTCACGAGAACAATCAACTCCGATTATTTTCGATTTCTATTATTCTTATTTTCATCCTAAATCTGACATATTTATTATTGTCAGTTATTAGAACAGAAGATGGCTATTTTCGATCAAATTTCTTAAATATTAATTCTATTTTTCCGTACACATAAAGAGTCAATTGTTTATGTCATGAGTTCATGTTATGAGTCAATATGTTTTAATATCTTGAAAAAGATAAAGAAACAAAAAAGGTATCTTTTGACGTTTCTGCAATATTTCAATACGGATCAGAAAAACAAGACAAAAAAAAAATAAAGGTGATTACTAATTAATTAGCGAAAAGCTGGATCTTACAGGAAGTTCCTCCCTCGCGCATTTCCCATGTAGCTCTACGTGTTTATTGAACAAGTATTTTTCTTCGCGCGACGTGTTTGAATTCTATCACACATGTAATTAATATATTTACGAAATGAGAAATAAACCATGGCATTATTACAAAACATGTAATTACTTCGCGCTAGAAAATGCGATTAGACCTCTCGGCGCGCAGCAGCGCGATGTGATCTTCGACGCTTCCTAAGGGAGTCCGTGTCCATGGATATACATTAAACATAAATGAACTCCGTATAAACGCGTGTTGCCCCGTAAGCAACGTGAACGGCATTTTACTTTCAGTACCCAGGTGTGTGGTGAACGAGTAAACTTGGGAAGACATGTGCTCAAACGCTTTACACCACCGCTTGTGGTGAACGATGGTCCATGGGGGCTTCCGCCTCGTTCCGGACATCTTGGCCCGCAGGCGCTCTCGATCTCGTCTCGCTGCTCTATCAGCGATGGCAGCACGCAGCGGGCTGCGCCATACGCCGGTCTCAATGAACGAATTAAACTCTCATTGTAGCGATGCGGTCACCACGATGGACACCGTTCGTCCGTTCCCCGCGCTCCCTGCCTCACTTCTCCCGCGTCTTATCTTGATCTGCGCGCTTCACGAGCTTCTGTCCTTCTCATCGCCTCGTTTCCGGTACACGGCTCCCTTCCTCTCTTGCTTCTGTTATTGCTCGCGCATCTCGTAGCAGACCCGCAGTGTTTTCCCGCGTTTTTGATCTCGCTGCATCTTGTGCGCCGCGAACCGTAAAATTGCCAGTTTAACGATTACAATTGTTGAAATACTTATCGCTCTTAGACCGCGCAATTAGACATCGATTAGGTGCAAGAGACTATGCACCGCTTTTATGTAAAAGAGAAGAGAAGTCAGAAAGTTTACAATTCCAAAGAAGAATATTTATGCGCCTAAGTAGAAGGATGTAAATGCAAGAGCATATTTTTTCAAGAGTAAAAAGCTTTTTGAGCTTTAAAAATTCAAAATTACAACCATGTACTTTAAAGATAAATTATGCAACTAAATAAATGAAGACAAATATAGAGAGGGCGAATAAAAAGAATTGCTCTTTATAAGACCGACATAGTTTTCGATGAAACTGGAACGATTATTACACATCTCGGAGATGCAAATGCTCCATGATTGAATGTTAAATATTTCTTTTTAAATTAATGTCAGTTTTCGTACGCTTGCATTTTTTCGAACGATAACGTGTAACAAGAGGTAAAATATTAAGATGTTGGTCAGTCAAAAGTCCTATCTTGCTCAGAAATTCCCGATTCGGCCATTGTGGTCCTACGAGCACGATTTGGGGTACGATCGATACGATCCTGATGGTATTGTAGCAAGCTTAAAAGGAGAAGTTTCTATCGAAATCGAAGCTCGAAATATTCGCGAAATTTCCTTTTCGTATACGTGATCTTTTTCCCTTCTTACATTATCGTGCATTTCTCAAAGAAATAATTGTAAATATGCAAAAAATTGGAATTATGTAAAGAAATATTCGCTAAAAATTTTAGTGTTAATATCTCATAATTTATTACTTGAACAGTCTACGAGAGAATTGTTCCTGAATTATCTGTCATTTCTTTAGAAATAAATCCGCGAAAAGGAAAAGATTTCATATAGAAGGAAAAGGAAGGAAGAGGAAAAGACTTCATATGGAAAGAAAAATGTTTCACTTATCCTAATGTTTATGGATCATGTGTGTCATAAGATCGTTTGAGTTAAAATTACTTCTTTTTAGCAGCGCGGAGGAAACGCAGAAATAATATTCTCTTCGGTTTAGAAAGGCTCGCATCTTTCATCTCTAAAG
>NW_020215908.1:30914-114058 GCF_003070985.1 Temnothorax curvispinosus | reverse complement strand
AAATAAAACTCAAATTCTCTCGCGAATTGCGCGTATCGGTATAAAGTTCCAAAAGGTCCGCAGGTCGATTTCTATTTCCCTCAATCAGCATTTATCCCTTCCCGTTTGTATCTCGTAATTTGCAACATCTTTATCGCGCGATAACGGGGTTCCACGAGACGACCACAATCCCACAGCGAACGGCGGGGAGTAACAGTCCCGTCGACCATCTCACATTGTCTCCGTTTTCACAGATTCCCTCACAATCCTCCGTCGTTCTTCCGCCCACCGTCGTTATTCCCCGCTTTCCCCACTCACTCTCTCATTCTCTCTCTCTCTCTCTCTCTCTCTCGCTCCGTTCGTTCTGGCGTCGCGACGGAGGAAGGACGGACGTGGCGTGCCGTGCTGTGCCGAACGAGGACCAGCGCAGCACAGAGCAGCTGGAACGTCAGAGTGCCCTCCGACTTCGTCGCGTACACATCCCTCCCTGCTGGAGATCGCGCGGCTACCATCGCGGCGCCGGCGACGTGTTGCGAATCGCGTTACGCGATCGTACGCATATACGCGAGGCGGGAACAAGGCGGTACGGTAACCCATACGTCTCCTCTCTCCATTTATCCGTCTATCGCTCGCCCGGTGGATACGGTTGATGTGATACTGCGACTGTCCGAGAAAGCCCGCTCGCTTTCGCAGTCACGAAGGGGGGTCGAAACGGAAATTGAAAACGACGGTGCAGCAATCCAACCGACGGATCGGAGGGGAGAGAAACTGAACTTCATTCCGCGCGGAATTGCCGGAGCTCGCCTTCGAGTTTCTCTCGATTACATCGCCACGGTATTTCTATCCCGTATCTCCGGGAATTATCTCCGAAGAACCGTCGGCGGAAACGTCCGGTTTGATTATTGGGGATTTTACTACGAGGGTCCGGCGAGGGGACACCCTCCGGAAAAACTATCCTCTTTCCAGGATCTCATCCACGGGAGAAGCTCCGCGCAATCGTTCGTAGGGTTTCGAAGCTATCGCTACATGTCAACGGCGACCCTTGTCGCGTCGCTCGATATAATCGTTCGACAGGTGAAGGAGGAATCTCCGGTGAAGTGACACAACACACTTTAGGGGTTTTCTCAAATAAAGAGCCGAAGATTTTCACGCATACAGTCGAGAAACAGTCGTCGACTTAGGATGGACATCTGGAAGAAGCGACGCTCGTAAAGTTTTCGGTGTTGGTTCGCCACGTACTCCTCTGATACTCCGATTTTCCCTGTAAGCCGCGGGCGAGTCTGAAGAAAACTGAAGTGCTTGGAAGCGGTGAGAGATCGCGAGAGATCGAGCACGATGCGCTGAAGGAGCGTTGATTATCGCGGGTCAAAAGCGGGGCGGCCTATAGGCGCGCTGGACATTAAGTTAAATCGCTTCGGCATCGAGAACGGGACGGGCAGCTAGTGTAATAGTGATAAGGCGCAGGCAAGTGAGCGAGAGAGAGCGAGAGAGAGAATTGGACAGAGCGGAATCGCGTGACCTGGTCAACTCGGCGATCACGACTGTGATATCGCTATGCCGCGAAGAAGCGTTTTACATTTTCAATAAAAAGAAAGGAGCATAAGGACTGAAGCATAACGTGACTCACGAGAAGAGAAGAGAATAATACTCGAGTCACTTTGAAATATCATTCGACGGGGGCGATGAAAGAATACGAAAGTGAGGAGCACCCGTAGAAATCTCTTTTGAAACGCATTACGGGATCGATGATAACGGTGATAGAATTGAACAGATGTAACTGAAGCACTCGCGTGAAAGGGCAACGTACATACGCGCGCGTAAGTAGAGACGTCCAAATCGGTAGGAAAAAGTGAGAGCTCTGACGTCCGTGCGGTGCGGAAGCCGTTGTTTAATTGCCCGTCGTAAGTGGGCTTTGTAAGGCTCGCGGTTAATTAGTTCGGGATCTAACGTGAACACGATGAAGTGGTGCGTGTTGGTGTTGGTATTCGCCGGTCTGACTAGGGGCGATAATGCCATCGATACGAAGATCTTCAATTGTCCAGAACTCAATGCTCAAGATGAAATGGACCTCGACAAGGTACGTGCGCTGCCATTCTCACTGCTCGCTATCGTTTCGCAAACACGGTAGAAATAACAGAGTGCGGGGTGAAAATAAGTATTTGCGCGCCCCGTCTCCCGCTTGGGATAATTTTACAGGAAGAAATACATTACACCGCGTGAAATGGCTCCATCAGAGTACGTTGTTTCAATTTGTACATTGAAAATAGAGCACGCCGCGCGGCAAAATGCTTCTTCTTTACGTAAAATTATCCCGGGGAGGACGGTGTGCGAATACCTTCTGATTCTTTGTAATTTTTAATATTCTCCTGCAGTACAGTTATATAATTACAGGCTTTTTTCTCTTCTACGGGTCTGTTGTAAATTTAACTTATCCTCGACACTTGTCAGAGATACGCAGCGTTTGGAGAACGCGCGAGGGCACGAAAAAAGATGATAATTACGGAAGATCCGTGTTTTCTTTGCGACATGTAATAACATTAGTCCGGTTGTTACAGATACATAATATGGCGTTCGAATAAAATGTCTCGGCAACGGAATAATATATCAGACTTTTAATATGTTCGCCGTCACGAGCATTACCCGATGCCCGCCGATAATTCACCGGTGCGTCATAAGCATCACTCGTGGCGGCCAGGCATGCATTTGCCTTAATATAACTTTCGCCGCAAATATCGGACAAGAAAAATGTCGTTGTACGAACGCGCCATTACTTTCGCGATATTAGACACGCGTGTAATTGAAATTTGTCAACGTGATTTCACGTACTGCTGCGCGACACATTGATTTCACATTAATTAATTATTTTGTTTAATTTTCACCTCTCATTAAATAAGGATAAACTCTATTAATATTATATCGCCGTGCCAATTTGCCCTAGTCTGACACGTGCGTTTCATGCATGATTAAACGCGTCATAAATGTGACTAAATTATTCATAAACATTATATTGGCCGCTCGTGAGAATTTAAACTGTGTAATCGAAAATGCGAAAATAAGCCCCTTTTAATCAATCATCAGAAAATACAGAAAACTTGAAACCACAGTTTGCAATAAATCGGATACGCCGATCCAAATATATCGGGCCTGATAAATGTAGTGTTAATAATAAACAAGTGAAAATACCGTACATGATACACAATCAGATTACAAGGGAAACGTTGTAATCGGACAGGACTGGATCCTGATTGCCTATAATAATATTTTAATTATGTGAATGTGCCATTCTAGCTTTGGTTAGGACTGCGTTATGTCCGAAAGTAACGGCGCGTGGTTTGCCAAGGCGAGGAATTGCACTTAAAATTCAAAAATATTATTATAGACAATCAAGATCCAGTCCTGACCGCGCGATTACGGTGTTTCCCTTGTAATTTGATTGTGTAATATTAATAATGGGAGTATCGTTTTTAAAGTAACATTTGTTCTATCAGTGAAAAAATAATAACCGTAATATATAAACGAAGGAAGAAAACAAAAGAGTCGTCGAAAAAAAGACTCGTTAAACTCAGTGATATTTAGCTTCAAACGGGAACCTTTGTGTTACATTCAAGCGTATGTACAGAGCCCAACCCAATTTGCTTTGGCTACAGATTTTACATCTAAACTAAAAGAGGCGGGAAGAACGATGTTCGTTTTAACGTCAAAGCATCGATATTTATCGTACAAGCGAACGAAAATTAAGAACACAGGTGAATTAAGTTTTCAAAGCATAATAAACGTGTTTCACATTTAAAAGTTTAAATGTGGTTTTTATATAGCTAACAGATTTTTTAATCTGATCAGTCGAGTCTTTGTTCGTTAAATATGCATTTTAAAGACATTCTAAAAAGAAAATCGGAAAACGCTAATCTTGTTACCGTATCGTTCGTATGCGTGATGTATATGTTCGCGCACTGTATATATGCATGTACGTGCAACATGGCACGTCCATTGATTAAACCAGATTTAACAGGCGCTGTGTGTCATGGCCTCAAAAAGCAGGTCAACCATTTCTTCCTTAACGAAAAAAACTACCGAAATTTATTTCACCAGTTAATGGACGTATGCAAATTTGCATTTTTGTAGTACACGAAATGCCACTTTTAGCTCAAAAAGTTGCGCAACTATTTTTGAACTAATAAAAGCGACTTACGTGATTAAACAGACCGAAATTCGCGAGCGCGAACTAACGAGTTCCTAATACCACGAAATCACGACGGACGTAAAAATAATAGTTTTTTTAAATCACCTTTTTTTTCAGCGCGGTGTATACAGCTGTATACAATTGGTGTTACAATTGAACGGTACAATCGTTATGGACGAACCGCATAATGGTTCGCAGTTGGGCGCAGCTTAAAGTATCGTTAATTCAAAACAATTACGAGTTCCCGGCACGCTGCCTCTATGAAGTTGTCGAGCCGCTCCGGCTTATGTAGTTACATACGGAGTGCATTAAGTGCCGGTCATAATTTATAAACGAGCGCGTCCAAGACTTGTAATTCCAATCCCACGAGATTAGCCGTACACGTAATAAATGAGCCACTTTTTACCGCGCGCATAATTCTCTGATGCAGCGATACGCAGCGAGAACACGTCGCTACAACGCCACTAAGAAAAAAAATGTTAAATATACGTCATGCCAGCCGATCAGCTCGAATACAAGATTATCAAGTTGAGAAGTACTCAAATTCGAATTATTACGAGTATTTCTATTTGATGGAACTATGCAATTCGTTGGTCGAAATACCAATGTCTCGTAATATTCGACATGTATGGATCTCGATACATCAGATTCTTTTTGGGCACACGATGCGTGAAATTATTAAAGTCGCGCTGACTTAGAACATCACGCAGGGTGCATTAAGTGGTCGTTATGAATTAAATCGTCGTGTTCAAGAGCCGTTATTTCAATGGAACAAGGTTACCCGTACGCTAATGTGGCTAGGTGCTGCGCTTTCTGAGTATTCGATACAACAGCGGCGATCAATAATAAAGCACATATAATTCTAACACATGTTAAACGTTTATCTAAGAAAATAGATTATAATTTTAGTTAAAATATTCTTAATTGTGCATATATTTTATTTATATACTTAAGTTTATTGAACCTTTCCGTGCAAAAATCGCTTGGATTATTTTTAGAATCTTAAATAGTTGATTCTGCAACGTCAGAAACTTTAATAAAATGTTCTTATGATTTAAATTTAATGAGTTAGAACTTTATTTTCTCATCAGTGCCACGCCAAAGCTAATTACTGAATTTTCTTGGAAATTTGTATACCAAAGTGATATTAAGTTGATTATCTCTACATTATTGGACTTAATTTCTTAGGAATGCTTTGACATTGGACGATATTTTTATCCACATACGAAGCTTAAATTAAATAAGTTTGACTTAATTTTTTAACGAATTCCACTAAACTCCGTAAATTATTTACGTAAGCATAAATAAAGTCATAGTCAAACTTAAAAGAACGTCTGCAAAGAATAATGTATTTAGCTCTTGTTTTAAAAGATATAAGGGCTCGTATTCTGAACGCACTTTTTTCGATAAATGCGTGCATTTAGAATGTGGGCCAAAGTGTTCATATAAAATTGCAGCAATTTTTTTCACACTTTTTAACCTTTTTTCTGTAGCAATTATATCGACACGAATTTATTTTATTTCGTTGTTGCGTGCTACCAATTTTCAAACAAACGTGATTGTGAGTTCAATTACTTTGGTTGGTTCCCTTCCCTTGATACCACGGTTACAACCGTGCTTGATACAAATGAAAGAGAGAGAGAAAGAGAATGAAGCAAGCGGCAATTGCGGAGATGTATCTTGAATGTGTATAATATACACATTCATGGATGGAACCTTAACAGAATTTTCCTCCCTGCGTATTTCATAAACTATTTTATCAACTTCGTTTCAATGCAGCGTCGAGTTAACGTCCAAAAGGTTATCCTTTCCTACATCTTTTTCCACATCCTCCACACGAACTGGACTTACGTTATATCATGATATACTATCAAGGCCCCCATCGTGCAGCGAGCTTTCGAGATTTCTCTCTTCGTCCTTCAACCAGGGCTCCTACATGAACTGCGTCCTACAGCCGTGCAATGAGCCAAGAAAAGAAGTCCAAATCTATAGGAGTAGAAAAATAATATCTATATTTGAGAAAAGCGGAAGGATGTAGAGAGAGAGAGAGAGAGAGAGGGAGAAAAAGAAAGAAAGAGAGAAGGTTCGCGGAAAAACATTGGAATAGTTTCGAGTGGGTCGTGTTTTATAGCCAAATAAATCACATTTTTGTTTCTTTAATCTATGGCAGGAAGCCAATAGTTGCTATAAAGATAAAAATCAATGGTCAGGCGATAAGAAAGGATTGATACAATTATAAATCAAAACTTTAGAATTCTATATAAATACCTCTTTCATTTTATAATATAAATAAAATGCTCGTCAATTCGCGGATTTACGAAAACGTATAATTTCCATCGCGAACAATTAACTCTAATTGTAAGTACCTGTTTTTAGATTTAGAAGATCGTTTGTCAGTATATATTTTCAGAAAAAGAAGCGTCTAATGATTCTTTCCGTGAAACGTAATTCGTTATTATCGCGGAGTTGCGCCTGTATTTCGGGGCAGCCGCTCTATAGAAAATAGCATGAAATAAGCTGTTCCTGTAAATGGTTCGTCTGTCACGCGTTGAGAGCGAGCGAAACGGCAAACTGCATCTGCGGCGCTTTCATCTGCAACCGCATCGTAACGGCGAACGCAAAATCGCTGCCACGGCAGGCGTTATCTTGTAAAAAAAAAAAGAAAAAAAAAAGAAGGAACTTTCTTCCGCGCTTTCCGTTGAAAAGGCTTTCGGTGTAAGTTTTCGCGGCAGACAATAAACCACGGCCATTTTTCATTGTGCCGTTTGTATGGCGCATTGAGAGAAGGGTATTCACCGACGACATCGAAATTTATTTCCGGATTTATTCTTTAAACTTTTCGCATCAGTAATTAGCGTGGCTTAGAATTTATTGCGCAAGTAGCATCAGGTGTTTGCATCATAAGCAGCGAAATCGGGGAGATATTAAGGTGCAATCTCTCACGCCGGACGAGTTTTAACTTGGAAAAAAAAAAGAACGTCCTTAAATTCCATTTAAATATTAATTTCCAGTAACAAACCATTTCCATTTTCGGAAGCGAAAAATCGTTTCGAAATAAGGATTTTGCGCACGACAGCTCACGAAAGCGCCCGGTTACTTCGTGACGTGACTTCGCGGAGAATTTTCTTTCCAAAATTAATCTGAAGTTCAAAATGTCATGAGTCCCCGAGTCGCCGGCTTGTACGTCTTTCCGGCTGGCGGACGTACGGACGTGCCGGTGCATGGAACGCGGATTAGTGTACGTGTGCGAGCTGATAATAGTGTGCAAATATAATATAACGTCGCGACATATATCGTATGATATGTGTCACAGCGCGCGGAACGAGCAGAATCGTGGCCGTTCGTCTGTCGTCGTTCCTTCAGAAATTCCCCCGTGTCTCGGTTCGCAACCCCGAACGAGAACGCGAATCCCTATCTTTGGTTATATAATCTTCGATTAATCACGCGCTTCCGTTCCCGAAAGTATCCGTTACCATAGGGTGCGAGACAATCACGGCCCGTCGAAATGTTTATCCGTCGTTTTCGCGCAATCTCGCGCCGCTTTGTGAGGGAGCGAATATCTCGGGAGCGAGACTTGTTCGCGCGGCCTCGGAAATTTCATAAAGCGCCCGGCGCTCTCCGCTCTCTTCCATTTATTTATGGAAATCCCCTTTCTAATGCGGCCCGGGGGATCTGAAACTTCGCTCGATCTCGCGTGCTTCGCCCGGTCGCGTATACGGGCGGGGGGAAAGCCTTTTTGCCTCTTGACGTGCGCCTTTCCACGCGGCCAATTTGACTAACGTTTCGTAAACTTGAAAAGACCCGCTCTCGTTCAACGGCGAGAGACGACGACAAGGGCGGTAGATCGCGTCTGGCGAGGCCGAAAAGCTTTCTTCCGCACATATCGTTTCCATTTCGTCGCAACGACGGGGTCACGTAAGCCGGTTACGCGAAAGTCTGCGTACTGAATATAAATTATAGCAACAGCGACGTAGAGACGGCTTATGGGCAAGCTGTTGCAGTGCAAAACGCCCGCGCCGCCCACCCCCTCTGCTTTGTACAGCGACGCATGCATTTGCACTTCCGAGGGATGGGAGGGGAAAGGGAAAGAAGGGAGCGAACTTTCTCTTTCGGCCCATATCCCGTATCTGCAGAACTTCTGGGAACGAATCCTTCGTCTCGAGCAAACCCTTTGAAGTTTGAATACGTATTTCAACTCTGTTCGGTTAAATAACTGTGGATTGTCGTGTATTCTCTAAAGTTTACTTGAGCTTAAAGCTCGTGAATTCATGTAAAAATATGCACATCGCAGATCTCCATTATAAACTTCGCGTATATACAAATTTCACGTAAAACCTCCGGTCTTATCGATAATTCATCGAAAATTTCCGTCTCTGAATAAAGAGGAATAAGCTTCGACTCCGTGCTGTGTATTTAAAATAAGTTAGATGTGTAAATCTAGATGTTCCACGTAATGAAGGTGTCATTTATCTCAAAGGAAGGTACCTCCGCGATGATAAACGATCCCCTGTCACATGGTACACACGATGAAACGTAACAGACAGTTTCTCGTTAGTTAAACATCAAAACCCTTCGTCGCTTTTATTATTAATAAAGCCTTCGTGCGCGCGATACACAATTCTCGCGCCATTCTATTCCCGCCATTCGCCTTTCCGGCTTGTCTATCAACCTGGAAGAAGCTTTTTACGACGCACTCTCGAAAAGCGACGCTGGTAATCCGCTTCCGCTTCGGAGAGGCGCAGCCACTGAAAGAACGCCGTGGAAAATCGGCGCGTCGTGTCGCGTCAGCAACCCGAAACTTTCGGGCGTACTCTTTACATCGCGGGCTTTCCAATTTTCCACCGCTATTAGCGATTAACATTAATTCCGTTGGAAATATACGAACTGAATGCAAAGCGACGCCGGGCACGCCGTCGCGGCCGGAATTACGGGCAAGCTGTTGCGGGCGTTGAATTGGTTCCAACAACGTGCCGGTGCACTCATAATTGCGAGCATGCCCCCGCGTTGGCAGTTTTCCACGAGGTGAAAAAGAGCCGGCCTATTTTCTCTCTCTCTCTCCCTCTTTTTCCGTGAAAAAAAAGCAACGCGATATCGTTTTTTCAGTTTTGGGTATATAACAACGTTTTCCTTCGTCAAAGGGTGCATCAGCTGATATCGAAAATGATCGTGCGCGCGCATGCAAAAAGGGCACGGTCGCAATAAACCGTCTGTCCAAATGCAAACGTCAAAGAGGGATAAAGTTATGGCACTCTGTATTATATCGTATGAAAATGTCTGCTGGTGTCAGATAATATAACGAATAATAACGGCAGCTGTGAAAATTATTGGCACTATCGGTATGTATATATCGTATTTCACTGTCGAAATCTACGACGCGACGACACGATCGGAATATATCCATCATGATAGATTTAAGTTATTTCAATCTTTCAGAGATTACACTGGTACGTTCACGGGGATTTACCTGGAAAAAGTCGCAATAAATCCTATGTTTAAACGTCTTATAGTATTATAAGATAAACGAGCGTTTACGAATCATGTTAAGATCCACATTTCGGACACAGAGTGACAACGTCGTCGTGTCTCGAGTTACGCGGAAGCTTGCATTTTCACGTCGTGTCACATGCATCTGTAACTGCATTCCAGGGAATTTTCCCCCATGAGAGAAGGAATCCGATCCTGTCCGCGCGCCATTTTGCGGAGTTCTTTAGACCTTCAACGGTTTAGCATGTTATTAAGCACGCGTGTCGCGTATTACAGGAGGCATAAATGCGACAATCTTACGAGAGTGGTTTAATATAGCAAGTATATTCTATTGAAACCCGTCACTCTCCTTTAATTTTAAATGGATTTTTATTGTCAGAATTTTAATATTTAAAACTTAGTTCTCAAGAAAAGATTTAAATTGTGTTAAGAGTGAGAGAACTGAAGCAAATACGTAAAACTTTTCTGCGGCACAGAAAGAGACGACCAATGTATAAACGAATATATAATTCCATATTCTATTACGTCATTTTTGTACAAGTTTTAAAATCGTAGAAATATGATCCATAGGATAGTCGTCTTCAAAATATAATTTTATCCCGATTTTAAAAAATCGTATTTCAATTTTAATTTTAATTTAAAATTGAAATGTGTAATTAGATATTTTTATTCTAGGAGTAAAACTAGTCTTCTATAGGTTTAATATAAAAAAAAATACATGTTTTAATGTAACTTTTGGTAAGTATAATTTTTATACTTTAATACGATTAGTTCCAAATAGTATTTAATGTATCAATAAATTTCCATGCAGCATTTATTGATACTAATACAGGATTATCTTATATATTAGGACTAACATATAGGATTACTCTGCATATTAGTTTAACATGAAGTATTACAGGATTACTGGATTACGGTGTTACGACCACCATATTGAGACAGCGAAAGTTTCTAATTTCGAACAACTTGATGTTCCCAATTTCGTCCTTCGAATTCGCCGTAACTTGTTCCTTGGTTCCATCAAGTGTGGTACACACCCGCACAAATCAAATTCCGATCGAATACATTTACCCGAATCAAACTCTGATTAAATGCGTTTGCAACTTAAAAGTGGCTAAACCTGCTCTACTTAACTTGCTATATGAGTTACAGAGTTACACTCATATATACTATATAACTATTTTAACGTATAACATTTCTCAACAACGTATTCCGTTTCATCATCCTCAGATTTTGTCGATTGACACCAGACAGCGAAATCTCTATGAATTTCTTTCTTTCTTTCAGTCTCGCTTTTTCAGAAAAGGTCAGATAAAACCAGAAATATTTTAGGATGCAATGTTTTGAGAATTTGTCACTTTGTGTTTTCCGTGATAAAAAAAATGTCAAACTCCTGTGATGTATCGGCGAATACAGACTTTAGTTAATACTTTACGAATATGTAAAATATTGTGTCATATATCTTTTATAATTATTATTTTACACCTAATATTTGAATAAACTACAATAACGTATCAGTATTTTCTTTAGAAATAAGATTAAAAATTAGAGTTCTATGTAATTAATAATTTTGTGGGAAATATAATTATTATATTACACACATTAAAATTATTTATATAAAATATGCCCTTTTACGCGATTATTTTCTTCAGAGTTTCTATGCATGCAATTAATATTTTTGCAAGAAATATCGTTGTCTTATCGGCCTTACAGAACTCGAATCCTACATGCTGCGGTGCGTTTTGTACACCGGTCCGCGATTAATCCTCTGGATTTACCCGTTCGAAGTTCGCCAAAAATATCCTCTCTCTACTACATATAGATTCGCGATACATTTACCCGGTCGAGCGAGCGAACGGATTAACATAAATTCTGTTTAAAAAGCATACGGCGAGCGTAAAGCAGCCGCGTTGCGTTCGTCCTTATGTAGAAGCCACCGCGACAACGCGTTCCTCCGTGAAATGGATACAACGGCCACCCCGATGTAACGCTCCGATGCATCGCCGCGGCCGCCGCGTCCGCGGGGTTCCCTTTTCGAGTCCGTGGAAAGGAATCCAATGTTTCCGTGCCACTGGGCGGAAATGCCCGCTTTTCTTTGTAGACCGGCGATTTACGATCGATCGGGATTGCGAGGAGATTTATTAGAGGACCTCCTCCCCGGTCGCACGCGACTTTGGATCCCGTCTCGACGCGTGTTCGCCGCGTTTGAATAAAAGCCCATGCCGCGATGAATCGATTGTCCGGAGACGGCCGTATATTTCACATAAAATATATCTTCACAATTACACTTACGATAACACGATCGTCGTCTCAATATTGTCGTACGATGTTCAATTTATAAGCCGTAGGCGACACGTCCGTTTAATTGTTTTTCAAACCTCGTTATGCTTTTACGTTATGTATGTTTTTACGTTGTGCTTTTATTTGCAGTTTCGGTAAATACCGTTACATCAGAATCCTTTATGCAGTACGCTATGGATATTTTCTAGCTGATAAAGACTATAATTATCGCGCGCATTACGTGGGAGGGAATTACGCGTACCTTGAGTCGAGGTCGCGTTCAATGGATAGATATCGAGGACGGCTGGATTGCGCGCGATCTGTTCGTCGTAACTATCTGCTCCGAACAAAGCGGGATACCGGGCGATTACTGCGAAATCTATTTTAAATTCGCTTTTAAAGCCGAGGAGAATCCAGGCAGTGGCTTTTCCCCGAGATTTATGACCGTCAGAGATCAGAGGAGAGCTACACTTTCGCGGATGTCTTCATTGGCGAGAGATTTTTTTTATCGGCCGTCTCTAAAGATAACTTTTTATGTATACGCTAATTAGAATGTGGCAATAAAACGTGATTATGTAAACGTGGTCCTGAAAGTCTTGTCAAAATTGATAATCTCACGCGTTTGTGCGGATAGTTAAATGCATATACTTTTAATAACGACTGATATCTCTTTGACACTATTATTGCAATATCCAATTCAATATTCAATTCAATATCTACAAACCGTAACAGTCCGTACGTTACGTCCGTAACAATTAAAGCAAATCTAACTTAATCTAGCATTTAATAGTATTGCGTAGCATGTTATTTGATTATTCAATAATCAAATATGTTAGCGCGATTATTTGATAAATTAATAACTACATGATAGGATTGCTTGAACATTTGCAATTATATGGCAACCAATATCAATATAAATTCATAATAATTTTAAAAAGAACAACGAAAATTACTTTGTATTTTATAATTTCGAGACACAATTGTTTCTGGTGAGATATTTTAAAAGCTTGTACGCGCGCAAAAGTTTTGTTAGGTAATAATATGTTCAGCGGGCAAGAACAAAAGCGCTCTATTGAATGAACTTTTATTTCCCGCGCCATTTGATACCCGCAGAAATAGTAGGTGCGTCACCGATCAGTTTGATGGACTCTCTTACATAATATGTATTGGGTGAATGATCGATCGCGCGGTAGCTGTCGAGTAGGAATCGAGGTCAGGAAGATGCTGCGAATATAAAACGATAGCAAATGTTCCGTGAAACTTCTGATTAGTCGTCCCGATGGCGTGCTTTCCGCGCACGCACAGGAAGAACGTTGAACAGGTAATTCACGGAGGCTAACGCGTTATACGTACGTAAGAGAAATGAGGTTGACGTGAAATGAAACGTGACGTAAAAAAAAAGCGAGAACTCTAACATTTGATTAACTTTTACTGCGAGACGGTATAAGTTTTGATCAAATTTCCTATAGCAGCACGTAAACGAGAAGGCTGCAGCTTCTTCTTCTTCTTCCTCTTCTTCTTCTTCTTGTATCTTGATTGGCAATCTGGTTATCGTCGATTCCAATTTGTGTCTCACTAAAAAGCGTATAACTAGAAATGTAAAGTTATAAGATATATTTAATACGATTAAATCTTCAAGTTTCGCAGCAGTTTACGAGGTTTACTAGAAATGGAATAGATATTCGCATTTTTCGTGTCAAGAATCGTGCAACATTTTATCTACTTTATGCGCGACATCAAAATTTCAGCAAAACCAGACAATCCTATTGTTTTCCGCCCGGTTAGATTTCATGAAGAATTGATGGGGACCTCCTCTCTCAGACAAAAGTGGGATAAGTTAGAAGATGGTATTTCGCATCGATTCCCTCGCGAGAGAGAGGGAGAGATTGAAAGAAAAAGAAAATCTTTTACGTAACAAGAAGCTAAGTTAAAACGCTATATACCTTTAGGTATATTATATAATTAATCAAATTATATAATTTTAAAATGTCTTTAATCTTACAAATTTAATTATAAATTTTTTCTATAATTAATAATAATTTTGATAACTTTGATATAAATTTGAGACTAATTGCATATTTTTCTCTTGCTGCCGTTGCGCGAAGGAATTACGTAATCGGTTGTCTGCAAGTGTATAAACCGCTTTTTCTCTCGCGCGGTTGAAGCCGCGTGGAAAAATCTGACGAGAGTCAATTCACGACGAACAGAGACGACGATTCGATAGTACAGAAACGAGCTCGCGATCCGTCGCAAGACCTGCACTTCGTCCGTATCTCTCTTACGTTAAGAAAGAAAGTTTTTCAACGTTTTCCAGACAGCGGTTAACTTGCTGCTGCGACAGGGTAAGAAACGTCCCCCTTTTTATCCCTAGCTCTCCATGCGGAGAGAGCGGCAGCGCAAAGCCCCTGCGATTCTTTCCCGATCGATCACGATCGACCCGGAAGTCCTACAGATGAACGGGCATTGCTTTTTGTTTCATCATCGTTTTAACACGCTCGTGCAAGTCGGTGTGTGAGAGGGAGAGTGTGTATGTGTATCTGTGTATGTGTGCGACGTATGAAAAAGAACATTTTATTATACCTTGGGGTAAAGCCTCTCGAGGCTATCCAGTATCATGATGCATGTACGCATTTACGGATATACAACGTGAAATTTACGTGGATAAAAATAATCATGCGATTACGGGATTTAAAAATGTAATAATCCGATAATATGTGATTATAGTATACTTCAGATGGAAAAAAGGGTTAGTAGTGAGAGACTGGCGTTAATCAATTTTTGAAAAATTAATCTTATCGAAAACTTGCTTAAAATTTTTGAACCAGACGTATTTAATTCAGTATTTATTTATGTGTTTAATCAATAGTTTAAGAATAATATTTAATCTATAATCTGAAAATATATTTTCTTACGTCTTAATCTGTTAATACAGTCTGAAATTCTCAAAATTAAATATGTCAACAAATTTTTTGCTAAAAAAATTAAGCTCAGTTTATATTTTTGTGGCATATATTTTATTTTATTTTTTTAGCTTCTTATCGTTAGTGAGATTAAAAGACCTTACAAATGTATAACTCCATGTAAGTTACATTAAAAAAAAAACGTCACATTTGAAAAGGACGTTACATTTGAAAAGTTTTTTTAACTTTAAAGAGAAAAACTTTGACTGCAACCTAAATCGCCAGAAGAGATAAAAACAAATATGACAGAGAGATCACGAGAATCAGAATACGCGCATCCTGGGAATCTTTCCTTCCCTCCGCAAGTATACAGAGGTGGCATTAATAAAGCGGTCGTAAGCGCATAATATACGTAAGCCGCCTTCCTCGTTCTCGCTCGCGGTAGAACATTGCATTTCAAGATTGCATCCTCGAGACAACTTCTCGGGTGGTGGATATCCGAGGCATGAGGCTCATAAGAAATTTCGGCGTGACTTTCCGTGCATGCCGTGCCCCGGTCTATACGACCGAAACTCTGAGCTTTCTCGCGGCTGTTCAAGATTCCGTGACAACGGTGAAAACGTCGCACGAGAACGAGGGAAATATTCCTGAGACCACACTTGTGACATCCCGGTCTGACGTTGTGACAACGTATGCTCGCAGATGTGCCGCGATCGTTATTTCATATGCACACGCCTGTTCCGGAATGTGCATTTGCGCAATTTTCTAATAAAATGACAGAAAATGAAGTGATAAAACGATCGAATACGTTTTTGTGCTGTGTAAGCTCTTCTCGAAGGCGGTTATAAAAATCTTATCGGTGAAGCGTTTTTGGTAATTTCAATTTCCTTACGTTAAAGGGGGAAACTTTGGTTTAAAAGAGGGAATCTTTTTCTCCGAGAATTTTACAAATTAGGAATTTTGAATTTGAGATTAAAAGTCCCCAAGTTTCTAAATTCGTATGTAAAGAGATAATATTTTGTATCACCGTATATTCGTGAAACACACGTCTGTGCTGTCTCTATAACATTCGAATTTGAAGAAAGTTTGCTCATATTTGCCCGTCATTGTACGGATGCGACGAAGGAATATGTATCTCTGCGACAGACAGGGTGCCGAGCTCGTTTGTATTCAAGATCCGCGTTGTCTGACCTGAAAAACAAAGCGAGCAAGTCGGCGACTATATTTTCTGAAGCAGAAGCACGCTATCGTGACATGCGTCTTGCCGCGACGCCGAAAAAGAAATGCATACTTTCACAAGCTGCTCAGAGAAGATTTCAGCTAGATGATGTCGCACACATAAGCAAGATTAATATATTTATGAAAGCGTTTGTTTGTTTGCCCTGATGAAATGTTGTTTTAAACCGCTGGTGCTTTTGTGCGTTGAAAGCACGCTCGTAACTCTTTGATCTGCAAAATATGTTTGTACTTCCACGAGAAAATCATCAATAATTCAGCAATATCGCTTAGAGAAATAATCATGTAATTTTGATGATGGTAATATTTAATGAAGCGTGTAATTACATACTTTTTTATTTCAACCTTAAATCAGCAAAACTCCGAGAATAGAAGTGCGCGATAAAATTTTGAAAATAGAAATGTAACGTGCAAAAAAATTTAGAAATAAAAATGTTAGGCTGTTGAAAACCGTGCTGAACAGAACTCTTTTCTGCGCGATGCTTTGGGAAGAACGAATGTCTCGTACACTCATGTACTCCTCGCTATCCATCAATGTTTCGAAATATAAGAACGCTTTCACGTTTCGATAGAAATTGTCAACTGATGGAATGCGACGAGACGGTGAAATGAATTTGAAATTTGTCGATCGTAATGCGAGAGACGCGCGTGTACTGTGGAACACAATATACGTAATAGAAAGTACAGACTTTATTTGAGAGATACTGTCTTGCTGGATATCGCGGGAGCGCGCTTCCTCTCCACGGTTAAATTTATACTCGGCGACAATGCAACAGTTTCCGCGCCCCCTGGACTTTGTGTATAACGTAAATTTAGTTAAAAAAGTTCAACGGCAGATATGTTCGCGAGCAAATAAAATATAGTGGCTCGCGAAAGTAGCCGTACGGTTTCAATTTATAGATATGTACTAACGCAAATACTTTCACGAATTGTTGCAGTACCGCGCAGAATATCTCGAAACTGCCCCGTGCGATCTAAATTCTGCATTGCTAATCAAGATAAAAAGTCTAATAATAAATAAAGACAATATACTTTGTAATATAATAAAGTGAGGAATTATATTACTATGATCTAGAAAGGTGAGGAAAGGCAATAATAGCAAACTCAAGTATAAATGTTACTTTTAGAAACTTTTAAAGAACGAAGAAAATAAAAGATGCGAATAACATAATAGATTATGTTAGTTCGTGCGATGCAATAAATGTTCTTCACACATATACATACAACACATGTTGACTAGAACTATATCGAGAGGTTAATTATTTGGTTGACGCACGTGCACATACTAATAACGGAGTCATGCGTACACGCATGTATTTGTGGCGTGGGTAAACAACCGACGAGCAGGAGGTTGAATAATTCCGCGCAAGAATAATTCCACGAGTTTGGAGAATCCGAGCTGAGAGAGTGCATTCGCGGAACGTTTCCCAAGCCGTATACGAAAAGAGCGGCGAGCTTTTAACTGCACGGATTCGCTGCGGTTTCGAGTCTCCGGTATTCCTACGCGCGACTTTTCGCTCGACTACCTCGTCAGTCAACGTCAAAACGAGGCTTCCCGCGGCGACGCGGAATTCGCGTATTTTTTCCCTTTCGAAAATGCCCGAGATTGGAACGTTTACTCGAGAAAGCGACACATCGATGTATCGAAAGACGAATTTCTCAATTCTGGGGATTCTGAAAAAAATTAATCAAATCCTTCGGCACGCGGAATTTTATTTCAGATAGAAATAAGGAATTATTCTTGACGTTTTGCACGAGAGTCGCGAGAACCATCTCGCCCGTGGTGCTGGATACTAAAATCGTCGCACCACACGCTTTTCTCTTATGACTTCAATCCAATCTGCATGCATCACGCTGCGGCACATAACGTGCATGCTATGTACTTCGTGAAACTCCCATGTACTTCTATACACGATACCTTACCCTCTTTATTACTCGAACGGGCGTACACATCGGCATGCGCGAACGCATATAGCGCCGAGTTAGCGTTTACGCATCGGTGAGCCGATACGAAATTTGAATAGCTCAAGGAAGTTTGAAGGAATCAGCCGATTAATACCGATAATAAAGCAAGGCGAGTGAAAGACTTGTTTCGGACGGTCGAAGCTAAAGACCGCGCAAAAAAGCAAATTAGATTCGTTATCATTTCTCCCTCTTATCATTCTTCTTCTTGTTTTAACGGTTGTCTTCATTTTTGTCTGTTTTCAAATATTTCAGTAATATCGATTTCATATGCAAGTCCGTATTTTGGTTATTAATATATCGGAAAAGCACAGTTTCATAAAATTAAAAAAAAAAAAAATGTAAAAAAAATAAAAGAGCAGAGAAGAAGCCACAATTTTATAGTTTTGCCTCGGGCACTGGTGTACTAGCATATTCATGTCTAATATCATAAACGTGAGAAATTGTAAAAATATTACTCCCTTCATATACTTTCGAAATCGCTCGTAAATGATATTCACCGACACGTAAAAAAATGTCGACCACTCCACAAAAGAAAAATTTTCAAAAATATCCCTCTTTGATTTTTTTTATAAACCGTCATATTTGTTTATAGTTATTTGCAAATATAAAGATTCAATATGTTTCGTTCTATTTAAATATAAATTGAATAATTTAAATTCAATGTAAAAATGTCATTTCTAGTTAACAAAAAAAAAAAAATTAAATATTTTATTGTAGTACCCGATATTTGTAGTATTTAACGGCATTTAAATCGTTTCAATTTATGTGACGGTATTTAAAAATATTTCCTTTCCCCCGTACAGTAATGTTGTCAGCGTAAAATTTTTCTCGTCGACGATAACTTTCGACCATTTCAACTGGCAATAACGACGTGGAATTTCATAAACGATCGTGTAATTGAAGTGCATTACTGCTGCATGAATAACGAACGCTGCGCAACCAAAATACACTATCGCAAAATGGATAATAGACGGCGATGCATACAATTTACCTTCCTAAAGAGAATATGCGATTTATTTTCACCGGAATTTTCTGCAAATCCCTTCCAAGTGGATATTGAATATGCTATTGAGATACAAAAGTATTATTCATAGATCGCGGTAATAAATCTCGTTTAATTTTATATTAGAAGAAATTTTGCGCGGACTACAATTTTTATTGTTGAAGATCTGTATTACATAATTAATTATAATATTGTTAGAAAATTCAATTAGAATAGGAATTGTTATATCGAGAGTTTCAAATTTAGATCAATTTAAATGTAGCTATCTGTAACAATTATTTGTTATAATCAGTTGCAGTGTTTCGCTTGACTTGAAGTGCTCTATATCAATTGAAATTAACTGAAACGTAAATTGCCTGATGCTATTGTCTATTTGCTGCAAAATGTTGCGAAATAACATCCTTTACCAGTTAGGTACATGAAAAACGAATCGAGTAGTTCTCACCATGTACACCTGCAAGCTTACTTTAATTTCTTGGCAACTTTAAAAATTGAGAGTCGCTAGAAGGAAATTTAGACGAAAATGATTTAATCGCAACAGCCACAACTTAAATGGGTTTTCCTTATCGCGGGAGCAACTTTTACGACATCGGGAATTTAAGTAAGGTAACTAACAGTGATACAGCGTTTCATGAACCAACATGTAAATGGAGTGCATTTACTACCCAGGTGAAACCCGGGGAATAATGAACGCGCGGCTGACAGAAATGCAATAT
The DNA here is from genome assembly GCF_003070985.1 of Temnothorax curvispinosus. Taxonomy (NCBI): domain Eukaryota; kingdom Metazoa; phylum Arthropoda; class Insecta; order Hymenoptera; family Formicidae; genus Temnothorax; species Temnothorax curvispinosus. Next base: position 94,315 of record NW_020215908.1, on the reverse strand, counting down.
CGCGAAACAAATAATAAACGATCATATTAAGCCCAACATGCCATAATATTCTTTTGTCTGCTCCTGGAATTTTTATGCTTCTCCACGAATTATCAGTTAAAAATATTTCCCTTATTAAATTTTCGAGCGAATAAATTAAAATTAAATAATCTCATATATAAATATACAAAAATAAGATATGAATTATCGCGCGTACTAATTTATAAATTTGAATTTTAATTTAATCGTTAACATAATAATCATTAATTATAAATGTAATGCAAATTTCTTTGTCGGCAGTTTTTATATTTGCTTTCTTCGTAAATAATATGATCGCACAATAGTGACATACGCAAAACTAACCATTATTAACTACCTCGCGATGATGTTGAAATTTTCCCGTCATAATCTGTTCTGTGAAGCGATCCCACACCGTGCCAAATAACCGTTGGCAAATTACGTAGCAGCAAAACAAATTTCGGCCTTCTTTTTTCCATCTCGATTCTCCGATACATGTAGCGCGGCCCGCGAAACACGTAATTACTGTCGATAATTTAATGGCGTGTACGCTATTAGTGCCAGACGGTACGCTGATAAGCAAATCATAATGTGTGAACAACCGGCCGGCTCAGTTATTTGTTGAGCGAATTGTTCAATCGGACCGTTTACGAAATTCATTAAAGAGGTAAACGCAATCGGATTTAGAACTGCTATTTTTTTTCGGTCGGCCTTTTAGCCCCGATGGCACGATGACCCGATTTTTGTTTCATTACTCACGTACGTCCGATAAAGTCCGACTCGTAAAATAAGTCGATCGGCGGTTCGGATTCGTCGCTAAAACTGTCCTTCGTGGAAGGATAACGTCGATGGACGTGAAGGCGGGCGATGGCGTGTGACTAAGATATCGCGGAACGGTCAAGATTTTTCGTCTGCATCTTCTTTTTTACAAGAATGATTTATCCCGAAACGCGGAGCTTCTTCGGAAAACGGCATTAATTTTAAAACGTGGTTTTTTATTCGACTCATTTATTAGAAAAATAAGTTCGTCTGTTTTTTCATAGTATAATTACAAGTTAAAGGGAATCAGATAGTAAATTCTATATTTGCAGGGATTATATTATTATGGAAACATTATATTTAAACAGTATTTTGCAATTAATGAATTAGAACACACAAGATTTTATATTTGACTTGTTTGAGATATTGAAGTCCATCAGTAATCTAAAAAAATGTTCGATAATAATGTCTTTTATACTGACAAGATTTTATTTTTGATTTTTGTTTGAGATATTTAAGTCTATATATCAGTAATCTAAAAAAAAGTGTTTCATATTTCAATGCCTTCTATTGGAATGCATTGCGTATATGCGCTTCAACTATGTACATACATCTTTTAATCGTATATCATATTTTATATCATTTTTATGTCATATATCTTATATCTTCACGTTCTGCCTTGCAAATGTAAATTTACTATTTTGCATCCGATATGCTTTTACAATCGAGCAATGCGCCGCGTGCATAAAATGCAAGCGCGCTTTCCATAAGAGAAAAAGCGATGGGAGGAAAAACAGCAGTGCATAGAGAAAGCAATGCGTGATGACGCATGCAAAGGAAGGTTGATGACGACAAAAAGCTGCGGGCTCGCCGCAAAATTAAAAAGTCCTGTCCGCGTCGGAGTCCTGGGAACTGTCCGTTATGCGTAGCGAGATACAATGGGAGAGAGGCTCGTATCGAACGCATGTGGTATCCGCATATTGTACACGCATAACCGCGCGCAAACCCGGGTCACCAGGGTGCAAGAATGGAGATGCATTTTGGGCGGAGCGACCACACATTACAACGCCGAGGTCCCATGACACAATTATCTTAATAATGCCAGTTTATGTTATGCTTGAAACAATTAATTTCGATCCGACGTAAACAGCAATAATTGACTAATCGCGCTGTCCTTTGATATAATCCTGCCAATATCTGTACATTTTACTCGTTCACGTTAAAATGCACGCGTATGAATTTTTCACACGTTGTGTGCAAGGGGGGGACGTCATCGTGACACATTTTAAATATTCAAATGTAAAGTAATGCTACGTTACTCATGCTAACTTGTTTCGACGGCCCGTCAGATACACGCTTTCGAAGTTTGACACCGCTCGATCGTACATCGCGGGTAACATCATGAATAATACAAGCATGTATCCGGTTGACATCTATAAAACCAATTTCGTTGCTTTACAAAGCTTTAATTTGCAGATGCTGCCTACCAGAGTATAAGCATGTATCTTTAAATAATTACGTTTTACATTTGTATAATTATGTAATTTACTTTTCACGCGATCTCTTTACAGCGCGTGTCTTTTATGCTGGGACAAACTAAATTAGACGAATTAAATTAGAGAACCTGCATGCTTGCGATAAAAATAAAACGCTGGCTGAGCCGTATGCTTTATAGACGTCGATAGAAGTTTTAATAGAAAAAAACTTCCTTGCATAGGGGTTACCAGGAAAATTTGCATATCATAATTGAAAGGGCAACCGGATGAAAGGTAGATATTTATAATATGTTAAAATTATTATCGATTTTAAAATCCCATATTATTGGTCGCGAAAGTGGTTTAGTATTGCGTGTGAACAAATCATGCATTATTAAATTGATAAATAAGTACATTTATTATTCAATATAAGAATTTCACAAATTAATTGTTTTACAAACTAATGTTTTCTTTCGACTAGAAACTTATGGATTATTTTTAAGGTAATTTCCTGTAAAAAAATAATTTTGTAAAATATTTTTTCATAATTTCTAATTTTCAGTGTTAAATATCTCTCTGTAAATAAAGATTAAATAAAGATAGGTATAATTAAAGTTTTTTGGAATTATTCGATAACATTTTGTTACCCATTACCAATTTTGACATTCGTAAATTTGCGTAAGTTTGCGTAAATTTTGTTTAAATTAAAAACACAGTTGATTTAATCCTGTATATAGCAGAATGAAAAATAATAAAATATTTATGAGCATGACTGAATTTTCATAAAAATAGTGTCCCTTTTAGTTTCCTCATGTTCGTAAAGCTACGGAACATTTGTATGAAATATTTATGCTTTTAATTCATCACATCTCGCTGCAACGTTATTCTGTATTCATGTCATAATGAAGCGCCATGCATTTCGAACATTGAAAAAAATGTGCGCATTTTAAGAACGTAGTAAAAATTTTATGCGTCAGCGGAGCGACCGTAATAAATATCCATTTATATGGAAAAAGCATTGCAACTGACGGAAGCGCTAATGGCTAATGTGAAGGACTATTTTCTGCGCGACGTCACATAGTGCATAGGGTGGCAAATTTAATTGTGCGATCGGGCAATGGTGGATTTTCGAATGTAGCGATCCGCATTCCCGATTTAGATGATGTTAATGCTCCACTAATCCGCATCGATTACAATTCGTGCATCGCTCCGGATGTAAATGCACTTGTCCATTCACACACGGATAGTATCGGACCGCGACAAAGACAATCAATCTTCGTTTGCTGTGTAATACCACGTTGTGATTTTCGATATGGAATTTCGCTGGAAAATCCCCACGAAGGGATTCGACGGCTTTCTTTCACGCTCCCGTTCGCAGGAAGATTTACACAGGGATATCACCAACAATGGGAAACCTATCACACATAACGTAATTCCTAAAGAGTTCAAGGATCGTGTACCACATCGATTTACGAGAGCCTCAATTTTCCCTCAAGAGCTTTCTTGCGCGGCCTCTTGATCCGCGCCTGATGTAGGCACTCTACATCGTCTGCAGGCGGTCGGCAAATAAAAAAGCGATTGCGAAATATCCACGGTGTGCAAAAAGTACCCCGTAACTAACTCCCCCATAGACCGTAAATAAGGTCTTGCGTAACTTTTCGCTCCGCTGGTGCGGCCACGACCGCGAAAAGCTTATAGAACCGTATAAGCCTCGAGCGCAATCGCACGTGTCCGCGGAACCACATCCGAAAAATAAAATTGGGACATTCCCCGGAATAGCGCGTAACAATCATTTCTACAAACGGTTAAATATCTAAATCGTTTGCAAAATCGAAAACAACAAAGCGTAATGTCATGAAATATTACGCGTATTAAGTAATATCACTAATATCACTTTTGACTTTCAATAAAAAACGTTATTTAAATCTCCATCGAGTAATTTAGATTAAATTTACTCCAGCATGAAAATTAAATTATCAAATACATACTCGCTCTCTTTTCTATCTTTTTTCCTGTTAACGGATAAATTTTATAATAATCGCTGCGGGAGTATCGGTTCCGTTATAATTTAATACGCGAATGCGATAATATACGATAAATTTGCTATTTTAGGAAAAAAAAGGAGAGAAAATCGGAGGAATGCTCACGCGATCTTTTGTTACTCGGCGTTACGTTGGTAACCGCATTTCTCATCGATAGCCTACAGTTCGCGGCGGAGTCTCGCTTTTCGCGCGATTTGCATACGGGAATGCATTCGGGATATACGTCATCTACCCCGAGTAAAACATTCCCGGCGTGGATGAACGCCGGGAAGTGGGTTGGGGGCGCGAGAAGCGGAGAAGGGTCGAGCGCGAGAATCTGGCGTGAAAAAGACCTGCGTACAAAAGGGATCGCAAAACGGCTCGGCCGTGAACGGAAATGCATTCTATATTGTGACGTCAGGCCGAGAAGAGGAGCTCGCGGAAGCGCCGGGATAAATTCGTAGGTGAATCAACGAGCGATGCGGGAAGTGGGACGTTCGAGGAGGGAAGTTCGCGCGAGATGGAAGGTGTATCGATTGCGTCCTTTTTCTTTCTTTTTTTTTTTTAGCTGGCTACCTTTCAACGTCATCGCCGCTTTAGTCTACGAATGGCGAGGTTCGAGATAGTCGGAGTCATTTATACGACGCGTGCATGCGCGAGTTTTGACTGCACTCAGATTAAATCGATGAAGGTGTATAGTCGACGTCAGAATTCAAACACCTCCTGTTGCGTAATTATCGCGGATTTACTCCCGCGCGTAAATGAAGGCGAGATAATAATAATAATTAATGGAACGCTGATACGATACTCCTATTTTGTGTCCCGATTGCAATCAATTTACAATAAATTTGTCAAAATTGATGATTTTGAATTCCCTGTCTTCTGCTTTTACAATGTTTCAACATTTATTGTATTAAAAATATTGAACGATAAATATTCTCTACTTTGTTTAAAATAAATGTGTGGAAACAAATATAAAATTGAAGAGCAGTTATATTTTATAATATCAACAAAGTACAATTTTTAATGCAAAGATCTCTCATTTACAATTAGACATATATAAAGTTTTATATCAATACTGTAACAATATGTTAATAATGAGTGATTATTTATCGAAAAAACCCGCGTAAAAAAAATGCGCGCTTATTATGTATGAAAATTTTATTAGCATACTGTAATTATCAAAGTCTGTCCTAGTTGAAAATTTCTCGTAACTTTAAATTAGCTGTATTATAGTTAGATTGCATCGCTTTCACGTAGAATGTGCAAAAATTTGAGCGCTAATTGAGGGCTCTTGAAAACCGTAGTCAATCAAACTTTGCTCGAATTGAGTTATATTTCGAATCGAGAATTATAAAGTTACTTGAATATGCAGCTTGATTTCATAGACATTTATTAGTAACGTATCCTTATGCTGTACATATATTATTTTATTCAATGCTAATAATTTTATGTAAATGTTTCAAAATTTTTACATCACATTTCTTATGTCCTCCCTTCTTTAGATTTTCAGAAAATCGCAGTAGGTACCGTTTATGCCTTTATAATTTAATATAAAAAGCGTGCGTTAATATAAAAAACCGGTTACGGGGGATGTATATTGACGAGCAAAACGTAATTACAGTTAGGTTAAACTGCATGCACTCCGTAGCCGTTCATCTGACCGTGCCAAGGGTGCAAGAAAATGCATCGCGTGACCTACATACCCGACATACATGGCTTTCGTACCCACGTCACGTGCATCTGTACCTGGAGATGCATTTTTATCGATCAGAAGTCGTATTTCGCTCTTCGCTATCGAAATATTTATTTCAGAATAACAACTGCGTAAATAACTTCGACCCGAACGTAATAATTGCTGTCGATAGCAAACTTTTGCGCAAGTAAAATATAAATTCCAAGTTTTTATTTTATTTTTTAATTAAAGGATATAAATAGAAAGTGAGCTTTTCAGCTATTGCTGTTCTGCTTTATTTTATTACATTAAATTCGTAATAGATCTAGCTCTCTTGTATTTATTCTTCTTATTACTCTTTAATTAGCTTGTATTTTACGTCCACTTTTCCTCAAACGTTTATTGCACTGTCGTTCGCAGAAACCAACGTGTACATGGGTGTATGTGATGAATGTATATGAATGTCCGCAGTGTATTCAGCTCGGATCCGTGGGTTCGCTAAGCCCAAATGACTGTGCGGATCAGTCATCCCTGCGGGAATTTGTAATCTATAATAACAATCTATTTCAGGACCATCCCTTGGCTTTTGCCTCTCGATACTTATTACGGAGGGAAAAATTTCACACACACATACGCGGTTACTTCTTTTTATTTACTTTTAAAGCGATTTTAGTCTCAGGTCATATGGCAAACGTCGTATCATTTATCGCGGACTGTACCAGACTATACGATGCTAGATAGTAACTTCATACGCGATAGAACCAGGAAATCGCGCATCTGTATATAGTTGTATTATGGACCGTACCGTGATTTCCCTAACGCTGTATTGTAATGCGGCACTATACATTCGCGGAATACGCGACTTAATGCATCGTGTTTGTCAGGAATAATTGCGCATCAAATATCGCATGCATAGTTAAGTCGTATGTGAAATGTCGCTCACGCAGATGGAGGGAAGTGCACCGAGTCCGGATGTAAAATGTCAAAAGTGAACTAAGAAGAGTTCACGGTTTAACCATATACATTGTTCTCATTAGCGAATCAATATTGACATAAGAGTAAGAGACCTGATATCGAGGAAGAGATAGAGCGAGAAAGATATAGAGATACTGAATATCAATCGCGCATTAACACACGATTGTAATGCTTAATTATTATCTGATACCAGCCTGCGTGTAGCTGTATGATAACAGATAATAACTTCAGCAGGTATCCAGGAAACTAAACTTCGATGTAGCCGCAACGCAATATCGAAATACGCGCTACGTGCTAACGTAATAAACACGTGATGTAACATGATTACAACCGGTGTCCTTTAAATATGTTACTTTATGTAATAAAATGGATTTTAATAAAAATACGAGAGTATTAAGGAAAAAAAGTTTTCCTGGCGGCTATCATCTCGAGGTGTATAATCCCTTTTTCGGTTTAATTTATTATAGATCATGCAGAAAATATATCAAGGCTCCATTAGCAGATTAGCTCCACCCAGTGCTCAATTAATGTAGCGAATATATCTACAAAGTAATTACAAAATGGGTTTTGAATTATATTCCACAATAGGTAAATAGTATACGGTTTGTTTTACTCCATTCAAGCAAAATCGAATTTGCTATAGGATTATGCAGAGGTGATTATCCTCGATACAGAAGAGCCACATCGTAAATTCGATGGGCGCATAAATTGGAGGTAAAAATAGCTTGCAGGCATCGATTACACAATGATTTCCTGCCTATGGGAAAACGCTGCGTCGCGGCCGATGCAGTTACAGCATTGTAAGGTCATTCCATTCGGTTCACGAGAAACGAGATCGATGGATACATATGAAAACGTATGAGAAGTAGGAGGACGTTTCGAGAGAATTTTGCGAGGGAAAGAGAGAGAGAAAATATAGATCCATTAAATTAAATTAAATAAATAAATACATAAATTTTCATTTAAATTAAATCTATAAATTATATATTTATTTAAATTAAATATTTAATATACATTTTATTGAGTGGAAAATTGTAGGTTTTTGATACCTAATAATGTTTTAGTATAATTTATAAATTTTTAACGAACAATTTTTATACATAAGACTCAAACACCGGATATTTTTTGACAGATTGTTCAGTCAGTTCGGAGTCGATTTTTATTTAGTAAGAAGCCGAGAGAGATTATGATTTATTGAAATTTTTCGTATCTTTTACGATACTTCACCTTAATTAAGATTCTGTTAAAATAAACTTTTTTATCTAAAATTAATTGAAAAATGCAGCTTTTTTTAGTCTGGTTCTCTACAGTTTTCGCGACAAGCTCTTTTCAATTGTTTGTAACTTAAAAATCGATGTCATGACATTTACCAAAGTTATCAGGCTAAAAAAAGTCGATTTCAATTTAGCCAAAGAATTAGATTTATCGTTAATAGAGTATGCAATGACTTTGAGTATACGATTCCATCTCGAGTGAGTCGTTCTTACGCTCGAATTTATGCTCGAATATATCGTCTGCGTGCAACGAGTTTGATCGCATCTCTATAACAGTGTTCGCCCTAATGTTGATACGTCACATCATGCACCGGAGAGGCAAGGACTCATGTGCCATGACCCACATTCGGCGTCTCCCGAGTCCGCCCCGATTCCCTTCCGCAAATGCAATCGCCGACATTAGTGGCGTTGCACGTGACTATAACGTTGTGTATTGCTGCGCGTTTAGGTCAACGCGATTACACGCGACTCTTACCGAGGAAAATCTCCGATGATTGTATCTCGACTCGGATGTTCCACGGACGAATGCCCGCGCGAATCCAACCGCTTATTAATTTTGCATAACGCACGATCTCTTCCTCCGCGTTTTTCCAATTGCAGTGACATCGAAACGCGCAACAACGACAAAAAAATCGTACAATGCGAAGAAGAAAACCGTCTTTCTGCTTGTCGCAGCAATTTTTTTTAAGCTTACTTCCTTATTACGGTGGACCTTGTCAAGAGAAACTCGTTAAAATATGAATGCAAATCCTGTTTTCAAAATGCGCAGTGCAAAGAGAAAAGCATAAAAGAACACGCGCGTTTGTATAATTTTATTTACTTGCTCTGAACATGGAAAATGGCACGCTTTCTTGTCCATATTATTCTGACAATTCTGACGAAATTATACGGTTGGACGGACTGTAATGTTAATTTGCATTTGTATTTTAAATTCTTGTGCTCGGAGAGGGGGAGGGAAGAGGGGAATGTGCGCGCGTTACATGCAAATGGAGTGCATTTAACTGTCCGGCTTATGTCGGAATAATATTTCTTCGTATCATTACAGCTAAGTATTAATAACATATAATAGTTACATGTTCCGTTTTTGGTGGACACGTTTGCAGGACGGGACAGATGACATTAAAATAAATGTAAAAATAAAATATATATCAAATATCGAGCCATTCATCAACCTGATGGAGCGCAAACAGTTTAAAATTGTTTATGACCTTTCACAGTGATATTTTCCGGTTCGTTGCCGATACGAAAACTTGCCTGCGGGTAATTGCTTGCCGGTGCTCTAACAAGATCCCAGTAGGACATCTGAAGCGACGCGACGTGCTGACACATTGTCGAAGCGCGAGCGTTCTGTCGCAACTGTTTGTTAACGCGGTATATATTTCATGTACTGACGGACGAGAATTTGAGAAATTGCTCCATAGACGCTCGTACGTTATTTCGCGCCTAATTTTTACGTTACATATCGCGCCAGACCGGGCGCGATATGTATAGCCATGCTTACAGTATGGGTATACGTGTCACGATCGATTTACGTCAAAATATTGCAACAAAAGGTGCAACGTAGCTAGGATTAAATATTTTATTAGAGCTGCGCGTGTAAAGGGGTAAACGGGAGCCGGGAGCTGATAAAAGTAACCGAAAGTCAATAACTAAAGAAAAACACCTAGCTACCTTGAAAGACTTTTCTGATACTTACAAATTTTCATTTAAGTTTTCAGGCGTGTGCATAACACAACTTAAAGATGATACTTTAATAAGATTACACTGCTCAAGAACTATTTGCCCAAAGACATTGAAAAGTTTTTAAGAAGAACTAGAGGACTATAGCTAAGATTATGAAATTTTCACCATTCCCTTTTATGATCTTATCCTATGTGCATTTACATGGCCGAAATATACGCGTTTACGCGGTCGAAGACGAGGAACGTATTGAAAATTATTGTAAAATTAAGCATTGTAAATCCTTTTCTTACGAGTTATTTAATTTATACATATATACTTGTGTATAATCTATTTATGCAGTTTAATTTATACAGATATTCCGGAGTTCTCTCTTCTATCATTTTTAACATTACGGATGCTTTGATTAATTTAAAAATAATTTCTAATTAGGTAAATCACAAATTCCATCAAAAACATCGAAAAAAGATCATTATTTACCTTAATTTTAAAATTATGGTATTGAACGTTACACTTAATTCACAAAAATTATAAATCTGTCAAAATAACATTCGAATTAAAGAAAAATATAGTTTTGCTATCTGTTTCTACTTTTGCTTCTTACTTGCCGAAAAGTCTTTGTTTTTCATAAGTGCCTTGAATTTTAAAAAGCCTATTAAAAAGACTATCGGTATTCTTTTATTAAAAATAAATCGTGATCTTTTAAATTTAAAAATAATAATAAAATATAATTTGTTCCACAATTCCAATATTAATCTCAAATTTCTAGAAAGCTAAAGCAATTACGATTTAATGTCGAAAGTCAGTATATTACATTAGTGTCTAATAATTTACAGCATGCACAAGTCAGTATATTACAATAGTCTCTAATAATTTACAGCATGCACGAGTCGGAACGGTCAAGGACGTCAAAGTGGTGGCTGAATACTTTTTATTTATAAGTGTCTTATATTAAAGATTGTTAATTTCTTTGATATTCTTTTTCTAAATGTGAAACACGAGCGTTTGGATATAATACAGTGAGATATAATTTGCTGAACAATTTGAATATTAATCTGAGATTTCTAGAAAGCAAAAGCAATTTGCTTGGTAATTTAATTAAAAATCGATATATTACAATATTAGTCCAACGATTTGCAGCATGTAAACGTGCAATAGTCGGAGCGATCGAGGACGCCCGCGCCGGACTTGCGGTTGAGTTTCTTTGAAAGTTCTTCTCCCACTCGTTAGCGCCATTACTCAGGCAGATTGTCGTCACGTAAGGGTGGAACGAGCAAAGTCGGTGGGGCCCCGGCGCTTGCCGCGGTTATTAAAATTATAAATTATGCGCGTCAGGCATCGCGGCCCGCGAAACGGCCCGGCGAAATTTACACCGTCGTCGGCCATTTCGCAATTTCCCCCGTCGTCGACGTTAACCGCCGCAGTATGCCGTGCGTGTCATAGGCCACTTTCTCAAACAACACTTCGTTGTTCATTGTCGAGAGTGCGAAACATCATGACACTGCCATTGTATTGACAGAAACGAACGAACAATTCCGCGGTTGCAAAAAAGTAAAGAGAAGCAGGGTTCGCTTACCGATCTGGATCGCAGCCATCTGACATCGTCATCTCCTCCGAGAAGACTCCTCGTTGACTGCTTTTACAGCTTCGGATTGTCGTCGCACGCACAATGCACTTAGGACGAGCAAATAACGCGAGGAACGGGTCTTTGCTGCCGACGCGTCTCGACCTATAAGCAGAAAATTCGAATTTTTATTTCGCACTTGAAGAGTTGATCCGAATTTCGCGCTGCCACGCTCGCCGTCTCGTCAATCCCTTGATCACTAAATATGTCGGAGAGCACTGATTTCGTTGATTTCGATCGCATACATCACAGTTGACGCACTGCCGCGGGAGATTCGCCCGTGACTGATTCCGACACGGCACTCGCTCGTGATAAGAGAGATATACACAGAATATCGTTCAATGTCACGTCGCGCGGCGTGACCGTGAGACGCTTCAAGATGCGACATCGTAATGACATCAGTCCACTACGCCGCCGATATGATTATTATTGTTTTTCTAAAACCTCAGGCAAATCGCATACAACTCACAATACTTCAATCTCGAAATATGAATTTATTAAAATAGTATTAAATAGATTTCGAGGCTCAAGATATTAAGCATTAATGTTCTAATTAAACTGTTATTTTATGATTAATTATATTGTGCTTTGATATACAATATGTTTTAAATATAATAATTATATAATATAATTAATATCATATACTTTAATATTTGATACTGTAATTTTAGTTAAGATATTTGAAACAAGAATCAGTTGTTTTTTTGCACGTATCTAATTATGTTATATTATATTATTTTTAAATCTGGATTCTGTAGTTTCAGTTTCACAATTTTGATTTGAATTAATTGGGAAATACAGAAAAGAGACACATTTATTATTTTTGTTGCACTCGATAATTTGATAAATAAATGTTGAATAATATGCTCGTTATACGAGCGAAATATGTATATGCGACATGTGATATTTCAGAATAATCTGATAGCGTCCATCATCCGGCCCTTTTTAAAAATATATAAAATGCAGAATAGATTTATGTATTATGACGTCTAGCATAATGCTGCTGTAAGCGTGAAATAGGACGAGAGAAGTTTGAAACATTTTCGGCCGTCGTTCTAGCGACTGTTTCAGCAAAGAAAGCAACAGAAGCGGTACATTCAGAGACATGCGCGCGAGCGTAACAAAAGGATCAACAAAAGACGGTAGAATCGTCCGTTCCTTTGAAAAGCAAACGGCAGCATTTACTCCTCTCTTTCCTCTCTCTCTCTCTCTCTCTCTCTCTCTCTCTCCTTTTCGTGATAGTAAATTCCTCCTTCGGCGAGGATGAAACGCGAAAGCTGCTGAAAACTTGGAAGCCCTTGGCGAGCATCGCGCAAGACGGCGGCAATGGCGCAGGCTTAACTCCGGGAACAGGCAGTCGAAGTTTTGGTTAAATACAAAATATAATAATGCCGTGGGCCGCGCTAATGGCGCGCGGCACCGACGCCATAGAAAACTTGGTCTGCACCAGCCTAAGTTTAAATGCAAATTTTAGCGCGCGCTCCCCCACCCCGTGTCTCCGCCTTTATCTCCCTATCTGTCACTGCTCTCTTCGCCGGGGCGTATTCCGGCGTGTGGAGCTACGGTTTGCGAGAGCAAGAGCTCTCTGAATCAATCGCATCGTAACTCAAATGGTAATTTCGTACTAATTCGTCGTATTCACAGTCAATTCGAAGAAACCTGACGTTCGATACGATCCGTTCGCGTAGGTGCGACACGTACGCTATTAAACATCATTTCCGGATTTTAATCAACAACATTTTAAGAAAACTTCAATTTGCAGAAAACGTTGATTCCCAAAATTCTCTCGAGCGAGTAATCCTTCTCTATGCTTGAATCTTTCATTAGTCCAAAATTAATTCTGTTTCTCCCTTTATTAAAGATTCTACGAACAATAAGAGCATTATGGATACTAAATCGTCGGAGTTCACTCGAATGCGCGACACTATAAACCCACGTTAATAGCATCCGGTCCAATTTCGTGGAAAACTTTCGCTGTTCCGAACAGAATAGAGAATTTAACGTTAGTCTCTTAAGCCGAAGTCCTGCCGGAGCTTCGTTCCACCTGATGCTTTCTCTTATCCCTTGAGATGTTTGATAAATAATGTTCGATTAAAGGATTACGCAGCGTATACACGTGGCAGTGTCAGCAAACCACTAATGGATAACAGTGGATCGCAAAGCTTTTTTTTGGCGTCAAAAGCGACCACGTTTTCGCTGATACGATCCGTTTCTGTTTCCCGTTTGCGTTTTGCTACATGCTGCCAGCGAATCAATCGCGAAAGCTGGAGGTTGTTTTTTACTGTGCTCTTCGTAGTCCTTTTAAATCGATCACGCTGCAAACATTTACAAACCAAAATAATCTTTCATGTAAAAAAAACAAGGACAAATAAATAACTTTCAATTTACAGTTGCAGGTATCTAAAAATAAATAATATCTATTTACAACTTTACGTAATACATATCAAACGTGTTCTAAGTTCGCTCCTTCGAGACTTGATCAGGATTACTCATCGTATCATTTGTCTATATCTTAGATTGTTATGAAGATGATGCTTTACTTGCTCCTTGCCGAGAAGTTTTCGACCCGGCTATCAATCTCGCACACACAGCGCCGAAATTACCGCTGTCTAATTATTCCCCGAGGGACCCCGCCGAGAACTCATCGCGCAAATTACAGTGCGCGAAGCACTTGGCGCGCTTGATCGTTATTTCGCATCACCAGGATCGAAAAATTAATCGATCATCCGGCGACGATGGCGAAAATTCCGGCACGGTCGCGGCGCGCACCGGGACTGACAATCCGGCGCAGTTATGGACACGTTCGTTGTCGGATTTCGAAACGTTGCGCTGGGGGTGGATTAAGTTGAAATTGTCAATTTAACAACCACTTCGGTTTCAAGTCAATATTTTTCGACGCTCGGCGTCCGTCCACCAGCGGATTACTTCACCGACGTGAGCCTGAATGGCACACAATCAATAAGGTTTATAATTGTTTTATAATTCGTTCATCGTGCAGAGTTATGTCTTAGTGACTTACGCGAAATGGGATTATGACGAAAAGATAAATATTTGAAATATACATATATAATTATACATATATGAAATATTTAAAAATAAATAATTTAAATTGAATTCGGATAACTGCAACCTGACTGTCTTTAATTCGTTTTCTCGTATTTATTACGTTTATATTTTCTCCGACTAAAAGTTTGTATAATTATCTCGATGTTGTTTCAAGTGAGATTTCCATAATGAATCGGATGCTATTTTTTTAATCCGCTCATATCATCCCGTGCGTCATATTGCGGTCGCTATTCAATTTCATTCCAATTACGCGTGTTTAGCGTTACATGCGAAAAAATATGCATTAAAAATATTCCCGCCCCGGCGCGGCGCAGCGCGGCGCATCTCCCGCGAGCGGCTTAAAAGCATCCGAGCGTCGGCGTCGGGGCGAAGCGCTATGCCGAAAGCTCTCGATTTCAGAAGATTTCAGCCCGCCAATCCGGGATTTCACGGAGATTAACAAACATGCACTCGCGCGCTGATATCACGATGCCAGGAAACCGACACACTGCTGCAGTATGCATAAGATTCAAATTCACGGGGTGGACTTGTCCGTCGCGCCGCGCCGCCGCGCCGTGTCGGCGGCGTATCGCCGCTTTTACACGCGGATCTTCGTAAATAGCTTTCGCGAGACGCGAGTTTAGCGAATATTCGACTGCGAACGTGTGCGTGCCGTACGTGCGATGTACGCGCATCTCGGAACGGAGAAACTTGCTTGTGGGGTGGGCACGGGCGCGCGGTAACCGCAGGCGACTGGGAAGGATGCTGGAAAATATTTGCAGTTTCCGCGACAACATTTTGTCAATATATGTATATATGTATGTACGCACACAATTTCGTTAAATAAGTGGCGTTGTAAGTGCTGAATTTGTTATCAAAAGGTCACGCCGGCTTACATCGCAAGCGTTAATTAGCTCGACGTTTTCCGCACGGCGGACTAGGATCTTGTTTCCGCTGTTGTGTCATGCAAATTATACGCGCGACGCGTCGTGCGGTATATATGCATTATAAACACTGGCAACGTGACAAATATATATTTTCAATCGTGCTTATCAAACTTGAAACTCATATAAATGAGAGATGCACCGGACGAAGCGGATAATTATTAATGCCGGGAAAATGGTCCACGTAATCGCGCGTACCAGGCCTGATAAAATTGTGATATAAATATTACGATAATTGGTGCCAAGATAAACTCGCTATTGTGGCAATTTTCGTTAATAAATGTGCATGTAATATACAAAAACCCGAATACATTCATCTACCCCAGCAGAATTTTTTATTTCACAAAATTGTCAGAAGCTGATGGCTTTAACCATTGATGATTGATCATTATCTTTCTTGTCGTACCAAGCGTACTAATTTTTCATTATTATTTAATGAGAAGCGTACTAATGAGCTATGCACGGTGAGATAAAAGCGCATTAATTCTCCAGAAAGAAAGAAGAGAAGAAAAATGATGTTAAAATTCAGGAAAGAACGCAAGTTCTGATTGGAATAATTGAGAACGAAGCTAAAGATAATAATCATTAAATATGTGTTATTCATTAAAACTACTGAAAATTTTGATCAAATAAAATAACTTAATTAAATATTTCCATATTTTGTCTAGAGTGTGACAAATTATAAATTAGATAAACGTTATTGGCATTTACCTTATTAATCATTTTCTTCTCGCAAAACGTATTAGAAAAAAAATAATAATATTGATTGATGCGTTTAATACAGAATGCATCCGATAATTATTGCATTTTTGCGCTTTAGTTACAACTTTTCGATAAATCTAAAACCAATATTTCGATACTGGTTTATCACGCATCGCAATTTTTTAAATTCTTCTTGTATAATAATGTGTAAATAATCTGTTACAACGAGATTCGTGTAAAATTTTCTACGGGAAAAGTACATTCTTCATTTACATTCTTCAAACTTAAAAGTTCGCAAAGATTTTTTTCAGGAAGTGTATTCATATTTGCCGGCGATGGTAAAGGAACAACCGGTGTTTGCAGAATTAATCAAGTTCTCGTTAAACAAGCAAAAGTGGGACAAACGGTACGGCTTCTTTCCGCGTTTCTTCCGACGTCGCGCCCAGACGTTTAATTATAACGTTTCCCAGCCGTGCCGACGTAATTCATGGTGGTATCGAACTTCCCTAATGCGGGATATGTCACTTGATTTTAGTTATCCCGCGTGTTCAAAGTGGCCTACCTAGAAATTACTTTATTCTTGCGTTGCTCTTCCTTATTTCCTGCCGTGAAACAGTCGACGCATTCATAGATGTCGAAGGCTCTCCTCCTCTACACTCGCGATCGAGCACTACAATTTAAGATATGTAAGCGTACAAGCCGCGCCTAAATTTCCTTCCGTAATTTTTTATCTCGTTGTAACTGCGTTCTTTCACTCGGTGTCATTCGCAGACGAAGAAATAATACGAAGGAGTAATTTTAGTCCAGCGCACCTCCCCTTATACAACTCTTCGCGAATGGAACGAATATCACGTCGTCTACGAATGGCCACTTAATTTTTCCGCGCGTCGTATTTTGCATAATGGACTCCCGGGTGTTTTGCCGCGTCTCCTCTTCATGCACCCGCGAGACGTTTCGCCGCGCGACTGCGTCCGTAAGAAAGAGGGATTTTGCATGAGCTAATCGCCGTCTGTTTTGAATTTCATTTCGAGACACTTGCGTACGTAATCTTGTGTCGAGATCGCCCGTCTTTCACCTTCCTTTAATTGCTTCATCGTGTCTCGCTTCTCCGCCGGATTATTTCAACGCACTTAAGGACCACCGGGTTATCGTCTGTTTTATCGGGTTCGCCGAGGCAATCACGAGACGCTAAATTGTTAGTCAAATCGACATCATCGCGGACGCACCTTGCTTTTAAAGGGTTATTGAAAAACTTTCGCCCTACCGCGCAGTTTTCGTCGCTATTCCGAATTGAGCCGGGCCGGGATATGGCGTTCCGGGATCTCCCCCGGACAGTTTATCGTCAAGTGTTTCCGATCGATTTCTTTATCAATCCGCGACGCTTGAAAGAGAAGAAAGGAACGCAATTAATCGGCTTTCAATGGCCCCGCGGATCGTCGCCTATTTCAGTTGGATGATTAATGGAACGTTTAATGGCTTCCGTTAGATCGTGCCGGAAGATACAAAGTGCGAACGTGTACGTGAAAAATGAATGGATTGAGTCGCGTGTTGAAATAGTCGAACATAATAATAAACTAGAATATTGCGTACACTGTACAATTGCGTAAAATTAGATCTAACTCTCATTTCCAAATTATACGCAACAATAGTGCCTTTTGGGTAACGTTAACAATGACCAGAATATTGTAATTTATTAATGTCATGTATACCGTAATTTTCTCTGATTGTAATTTCTTAATGTCATTATATACCGTGATATCATTTTGTATAATACGCTTAAGGGCATACAATCAGGACCTATCAAAGACCAGAGGCAGTTAATTGGAAAGGGAAACTGCCTCTCCAATTGTGTGTGAATGCGGCGTTATTCACCCGCGGCGACATCCCGCAATCGGTATATCGATGAACCCTGTCTGGACCCCGCTGTTTAGTTGCGGTCGCCGATCCAATCAAGCCGCTGGCGCTGGCGCATTTCTTTTTTCGTATCCGTGTAGGGCGATTTCCTGGTTCTTTCACCTGAGGATCTTCGGTTGCGAAATAGCACGGAATGGAAGAACAACGTCCGGGGAAACTGCGATCGTACAACTTCACGAAATCTTATAGCTGGTTACGGGTCAAGCGCTCGCAACCCCCCGTGCGACTTGCCAACCCCTCGAGCGAGCACGGTCTGCGAGCGTGAAGCCATAAACGTGAAGCGAGAAACTTTGGAAACCTGTCGGTTTCGACGGAACTTATCCGACAATGAGCGCCGCTCATCTTTCCGTTCCTCCCGAGGGAAGATTTTGCGATTTCACCAATTTCAGCGACAAGCAAATCGAAGAAACGCTTAAAAATTTCAGCATTCGCGGTCGACCGCGTTACACGATCGGGCGCATGTTGCGGATCGCTGTAACAATAGGAAAACCACGACTGAGAAGCGCGATTGTCTCCCGCGAGCTCGCGCGTATACCACCCGAGGTTTTAATATCGGATTTTCGAAAAGCGCGATATCCGCCTCGGCGAGATGCGTCAGCGTTTCATTGGAGATATCTCGGGCGCGCATGCAAATGCGCCGCATAAGTTTGCATAAATAAGGGCTGTTCGCGCGTAGCGGCTGGAGGGTGCTAAGACAACTGAATTATATCGAATGTCTCGAAAGAAACATACATACGCGAAATCAAAGGATCTCTCACTTTAGAACGTGCCCAAGGATGTAACTGCATTATTTTTTTATCTGAGAAATCTGCATTTGTCAATCTTATAAAGATTTACATCATTATCATTTAAACATTCTTATAAAGTTTCAAATTTAGTTTCATACCTTCCAAAATATGAATATCTTAATACTTGTTTCATTCTAATTACCTCTCCTATCCGCGATACAGATTAATTTATAAAAAATCCATAGTATCCTCTTAACATTCGCGAATTCATTGAATCGATCACAATTGGAACTTCCTGTTTAATCGATGGTATTTAATCATAATCGATAATTATTTGAAATGTAATTATTTTTACCATATATTAATTGCGATTACGATTTACAGTTTTACTCGGTGATAATTTGATTGCACTTTGCTCAATTCAATAGCCACGGAGGATTTTACACCCTGCCCATTATACGCTGCTCCGTTGTCGCTTCAAAATGAAGTGACGTTGCTGAAGACGTATAATTGAAAATGATAATGATATTCGCGAGAGCTTCAGTTCCACCCGCATGTCGAAATTCGGCTTGCAAGCGAGTAAATAAGCGCTTTCGGAATAAACCTGCGTAACTAAAACAAACCGACGCCGACGTCTTACGCGAGATAATAGATCCCTTGATATCAACGCAGCGTAAAATGTGTGCAAATTAACGTCAGTTTTGTTATAACGTTCTAATGAATTCGGCGTTGCATTAAGTATTCATGCGCATTATTCATTACATTAACCTTCTTTAGCAATTGTTACCGCGTGCGCACAAACTCAGAAAAGAAATATATATATATTTACATATATAAATAATTTCTTTTTCAAATTTTTACATTTGGAGAGTATTTTTCGATTTTAATTAAAAAAAGAGGGTGCAATTGCGAAATCATAGGGCAAACCTATCTATCTTTTTATATTCCTTTTTCTCATCACTGGGTCATCATACTCGAATTATCTGTTTTATTGTCTTTCCCTCGTATGGCTGGCTACATTTGGATCGATAATTTTCTTTTAAACAAGCTTTTCTTGAATTTTAATTATGGAAAAAATTAGTTTTTTTTGTTTATAGTTAGAGCTTAATTGTTGGTAACGTTCAATAAAATTATAATTTTTCAATCTAAATCAATCATTTACGAAAATATTAAAATAAATTAATAAAAATCGTTTCAATTTACTTCCTAAGAAAAAGGTGTATAAAACAAAAAAAAAAAGATTTTATAAGAGAGCACTTCAAAGATTTTAATGTTATTTGGCATCACACATCTTCACATCCTTTGTAACAATTTACTTTCTTTTCTTGTCGATTTCAAATCAAGGCTACAAGTAGAGAGTGCCATGCTAGATAAAAAATTAGATAAAAATTTAAAGGATGTTTTTTCAATTATTTCTTGATCGTCCGCTTATATAACGATTCAGACTACGATTAGTATTATGTGTTTAACTTCTTTTGATAATCACTTAGATATGAAAAAGTTATATGGCTCAAAATATGAAGAAAATAATCTATTTTCTTCCAAGAATATTAAAAAGACCAATATTTTGATCATGTTTAAATGCATCCTTTCTCTTAATATCCATAAAACGGCATTCTATAACAGTATTATACAATCAAATATTGTTGCTCTGTATAATAATCACAAATAATACTATATACATAACCGGTTGCAAAATAAATTTACTGCATTATTTTATATGTGCATGACTGTGGAGATGAGGAAGCGTACAGTGTTCATTTATTGGTGAACGGTCATTCACCGTTGCAGCTACCCCAAACAATGCTATACGGCTGCAAATAACATCGGGAATGCGCCAGATTACATACGAAATTATATACGCCTCGTAGCCGTTCGATTTGATCAACCGCAGATTGGTCGCTCAGATTCAAACCCATTGTTTTGCAACATTATATATATAATTACGGGAACAGCTTGCGATTGACATGACAGATTGTGCTACTCTACAGGGTGAGAATCTCTATTCAGAACTATCGTTTTTATAATTTATAGATTCTTTGATCGATGCAAGATCGACAGTTTTCTTTAATAAAACTGACGAGATATATATCTCAGTGTATCTTAATTAAAAATGTTCATTTTTCCACATTTTATAAACACGTTTATGAAACAGAAAGATTGAAAAGACTATATAATTTAGAAACGTTAGGAAAAATTTTATACGAAGGATAAAAATGGATCTGAAAGGTAAAGCGGAATGAAGTGGCGGGATGGCAAAGTTATCGTTTTGAAACGAATGGTAGTATCGGGACATCCTGTACAACGCCGTACGAAACGGTGAGCGTTTCGTTTCATCGCTGCGGTTGCATGCCCGAGCGCCATATTAAACTGTTACAAAGTAAAATTAGTTTGATTAATTCAAGTCGTCGACGGGCTTTGTCGCCGATCCGATCAATTTGGCACGTTTTGTCACTCTCGAGAAAATCACGATGCATGAAGAAGTAACGCACCATTTCCGCGCAAACTGCCACTACAAATTACGTTCTTGTTGAATCACGCGGCCTCTAATCCGGTTCATTAGGATAATAAAATCCACTTTGAGCGCGCGCGTGACACAGACACGGTGATAAATGAAGATAACCGCGCTAGAACTTCATTTTGTTTAGTGTGAGTTTAAAGTAACAATTCCATACTCGCGAAAAAAGAAATTCGAAATGTTTCCACGTTAACAACAGAATTAGTTTTGAATCCCACGAGCTTTGTATTACGCGATGGAGTTTTAATAGTTTAATGTTTTATTTGTTACGTATTTTCCGTGCAGTCCACACGAGACTTGTCGAATTTCGCTCGCAACTCTGTTTTTGTTATCGTAGGCTGTGTATATATTAAATTCGCGAAAGACTGAAATGTTATCGACTGCGTACGAGCGGCTTATATTGTTGCAAAATACACATAGCGAGCATTGCACCGTAGTTGAAATTCAACTGTCAATCTTGTAGAGAGCTCGGTGGCCATCGCCGAATGATTAAATAATTTGTTAAATACGTAAAAACTCTATAATGGAGGAATGAAAATTCATCAAGAGCTCCATTGTTCTGAACTATAATAGAAAGTCCGCCCGGCTATAAATCATAATAGTTTTCTGCGCTATTTCAAGAAGGAAGTAATTAAAGTTAAATGATCCCACTAGAATATTGCAAGCGCGATTATTGTAAGAAATTTATAATGGCAAATAGATTCAAGGGGATAAGGGGCGGGCACTGAGAAACCATCAACGACTCGCGATCGGCCTTCGTGTCGGGGATGAAAAAGGGCTAACTGTCAGCCGCGCCGTCGGGGGAGTATCGATTTAAATATAAAAACGATGCCGGCGGAAAGATATACGAGAGGCTTACAGTATCTTGACGGTCTTCTTCCTTTTTTCGTTTTTGAGCTCGCCGCGCCGCCGAGGGTTTGTCCTACGGACCGAGGGGTTTGTCCCATGAACCTCGAGACTCCTCTCTACGCTCTTAAGCCGCTCGTATTCTCGCACCCTTCTTGTATTTTGTCCGGTGCACAAGAAACGTCCGCGAGTCGATTTATTTTCGACGAGTCGTAGAGAGACCGGGAAGACTGAGGAAAATAATACCTACGAAAACACGAAAACAACGCATTCTGATACAAATACATGCAGCTAGTCTGCTAAATATCTTACATCATCGAGAACAAAAATCGTAAAACATTATACCTTGATAATGCTTTAATATTAATTACCTAAATATTTTTTTTATTTTGAGTAAAGAAAATGAGTGACAAAAATTATTTATTTTCAAGAAAGCTGTTAATTATTAATCGTTTGGAATTTAAAAGCTATTGGAGCTTCCACGTTTTTCCTCATGGAACATAAATTACAAGTCGATTAAGGAATTAAGTTAGCTCGCCAGGCCTGGAACACCCTGGTACATAAAACTCTACCCATAACGAGTCAATGTGCGTTCGAACGAGGTGCCGAATCGATGAGAGGCAAATTCCCGTGTTTTAATTAAATTCCTTTTGTACAAGCACTGCAATGTGACAATTTATTTTAAAATCGACACCCGCTGTAACTACCCGAGAACCGATTTACTTTCTATATGTCGTATGATGTTGCCGCGTGTTCACTATATGGCTTTTAATATTGACAGTCACATCTGGTTCTGACGCTGTCGGTTACTCGAAAATTTCGGATGATACTTACGTAAAGAAAAATAACGTCAAAAATTGTCATGATACCTGAAAAATATCGACACCTCTAATTCCTATAGGTAGTATATTGCACCAAGGGGAAAGTAGCGTTTTTCAGACGAGTGTGAAGTTTGCCACCCGAGCCGAAAGCGAGTCTGAAAAAGCTTTCGACCCGAGGTGCACACGATATTTTTCACAACACCTTTACGGAAATGTTCGACTTTTGAATGTCTGTAGAGTGTATGCGTTCTATTGATGTTCCATTCGTACAGTTTGTACGCGCGTGTAGTTAAATAGAAAGAGAAAAAGAGAGTGACGCGAAGGGGAGGCAAAGCCCCCACATAACATAAAATTAAAATGACAATAAAATTAAAATTAAAAAAAAATTATTGCACTAAATCTGATTGATTTGGGTTTTTATTTGAGGATATTATGTAAATAGGTATAATTAGATATCTTATTATTTAATGATATTATTAAGAAAAAACAATTCCAAATCAGTAGCTTTAATTACAAGTAATTTTTGAAATAGTGATTATTATTTTTTTATTTATTGAAATTAATATCTATAATTTTTGCGTACGTTGTACGTTTCTCTCTCGCGCGATGTTGAACTCGATGTTCAATTCCTCTTCCATTTATGAGAGCTTTCCAGCAATCGACACAAGTCGACACAAACGTCGTTTTATCTTTCTTTTTTGGCAATGAGTAACAAAGACAAAACGACACTTGTGTCGACTTGTGTCACTTACTGGAAAGCTCCCTATATATGTTCTAAGACTTGCCCGTTACTTTACTTTCTACCCGCTATACGGAGCAGAAAGTACCAAATTTCCTCCCTATATAGGAAGGAAAGTAACGACTTTCCTCCCTGTTTAGCGGGCGAAAAGTAACAACTTTCCTCCCTGGCGTGAAATTGGCCACTTTCGCCCCTCTCTACAGGCATGGAAAGTCGGACTTTCCGTGAAGGTGTTGTGAAAATATATTTGACAGAAAAGGAACATCTATATTATCATATTATACACATATTTTAACGCGATAGCGACGTATCACATGATATACTACATTATCGCTATAAATGTTAAAGAACTCGTTTTTCATCAACGAATAGTCGAGGGGATACGCTACGTCGCCAAAAATAGAATTTCATATCGCGAATGTCACGCTGCAACGCTGTAAGAATTCAGCGTCCGGCGTCGCGCGCGGAATTTAATAAAGGCATAAATACAATAACGTGCCGCATGTGGTCTCGTGAGGGTACGACCTTTCGCGTTCCTTTTTTTCTCTCCATCCTTCCCAATTTGTGATCATGTGCACCGAGCACACGATCATCCCACTCGGCGCAATTTTTACCGCTCGTCTCTCGTTCGGAGAGGCGTCGCGACGCGACGCGAACGACGACGAGCGCCGACGAAAGTCGTAAAGATGCAAATGCACCGTCTCCGGGAGAGATTGCCAGCTGTCCCGAAACCGCCGGGATACCTACCCGATGAATCCACCAGCCCTCTCAATGCTGCCCTGCTATGTCCCGCGGGAATCGCGAGTCGGGCCCCTCGATTCGCAAATATGTATTACGAGAGGCGAAAGGATAAGTATTTCGGAGACGGTTTGGAAGAGTACGAGCGTATCTTTGCTCCGTATATCCTCGAGATATTTCTGGCGTGAACCCCCCGTAAGGTGCAAGCTGCTGCTGCGAAAAAGAGAGAGAGAGAGAGTTTCTGAAACGAGAGAAAACGTACGAGCAGCAAACCGAGTTTAGGCAGCCGTATATATATGTATATTTGGATGACTGCCCTCTCTTTCTCTTGTCGCGTGATCGATGAGGCAACCGAAACGAGGTGAAACTCGGAAAAAACACGCGTCACGTCGTTCCCCCCTTTTTTTCCTATTTCGGAAATTACCCGCTATTAGCGTACGCGTACGGTAATTTACCTTGCTACTAATTACTGCAATATTCCCGTGAAAACGCTGACGTTCTCGTTACGATAGCGAATGCATAAGTCACGAAGCGCGTCCGTGCCGGGTGTCCGGTAGTGTCTAATAAACGAAAATTTATCCCCGCGCGACGCGCCGGTTTATTTGCCGGCAATTTTGCTCAGCGTCGTGTCGTCCCGCCCAGACAAAACGCTTGTATATTATTCGGCTTGTAATTATAATTCGCGAATTTGCGCAGGGTCAACCAAGTTCATCGGTAAATTCCTTGGACAGCAAGAATTATTATGCAGAGTGTTCAACCATGTGTGAATCGTTAATCTTAATTACGATACTGAACAGGAGGAACAAATTTTACTTTAAATGCCAGACATAAAATGAGCTAACTTTTAAAATAAAAAAAGAGATATGTATATTGATTGCCATTATAAATTAGCTAAAGCGTAGATTATATCTTTTTTATCTTAAAAAAAGAAAACCGTTTTTGTAGGTGTGTCTTTAAATGGACTTTGGTGCAAGTAGCACGGATTTAGTTTGGCAATGCGTCGAGCTTAAAATCGCTGTGGCCTGGCGGCGGTTTTTATCCGATTTTATGCGGCGAATCTTCCCACGTGAAAAACTACTGGTTAAAATAAATGAACGTTAAATCTACTAAAGGGATATAAGATTATTCGGAACACTGGGCTTTTAAAGCCCCGCGCGATTGTTATACCATTTCACGTCGCGGTGATGCTTCCAACTCGTAAAAAAAAAATACATTTATTACGCTCGGATCATCCGAAACGCTATGGTGAATATATTGGTTCATCCAACAAATAAGCGATTTTTCATTACTGGAAGAATTGAATTTTATGAGCGTAAAACCGAAATTTTTTTTTAGAAATAGATAATATTGAAAAGCTGGACAAAATAAAAGATAATAGCAAACGATGAAGGAATATGTGCCAGAAAAAGCTTATTGAAACAAATTAATATAAATTATTCGTTTAATTATTATTATTGGAAGAAGTAATTAATTTTTTCTGACATATATTTAATCGAAGTCTATTATTTCTTAACTTTCTTATTTATGATTGTATTTTACGCATTCCTGGTTTAATAATATTTTGAATTAATAATTTTTCACACACGATGTTTCTCTCACATCTCGTGGTATTACGTAGACGTGTAACGAGAATGTACAAGTTGGATCAGACTTTGCTCGTAATTTAGTAGCTATATATAATCGGAAATGTCCAAGGGGACGTGTAAGGTAATCGCGTTACACGTAATAATGGCCGGGTTGCCGAATATCAATTAAACTTTTCTAACTACTTTCGCAACTTGAATGAAGGCTTGTGTTTATCGGTCCATTGTCAGCGATATGAATTACAAGGCTAGCGCGATGACGATGCGGGCTATCTGTTGCGAGCGCTCCGTAATATAGTCTCATCTTTTTCAAGCTGATACTGATTAAACTTTCCTTAATTTCGACATACGGTTATCTCGGCATTGTACATGTCTTATTTATAAGACTGAGTAATAAAGTAACTCCTCGCGAAGTTTATTATCGGGCGTACATCGGGGTTTCTTAAGACGAGTAAGAAGCGACATAAAGACGAGCAAGAGTAGCTTATTTATACAAACTTCAATAACGTAGTCAGTATTTTTATAAGACCGAAGAAAACTTCGTAAAGATCCTTGTGCAAGATTAAAATTATCCCCATTATCTTTTCTCTCATCGTGCTTTCTTATATACCTAAGCTATCATTCTGCGCATACTTGAAAAGTGTCGAGTTGCATAACGTTACAGAAATTATGAGAATTTATAAGCCTCTCTAATTTCTTATTTCCATATTAATTCCCTAATTTTTCTAATCTATGAAAAGAGCTCAAAGCTCGTACATATAATCTTGTGTCGTCACAGATTCTGATTTCCATTTAATATAAACATTTGCACGCAGCCGTAATGTTTGTTAAAAATAAAAAAAAAAGTAAAATAACGCAGTTTCAAATGGATGACCGCGATTGTTCGTGCGATGAGATTCCCATGAAACGACAATTGAAATTTTTTGCGGTCTATTCGGCAAAGGCCATATTTATTATCTCGTTAATTTTAATCCCCCGACCACGTTGTGTGACCCAGTATCACGTACACCTCGACGACAATGATTTACGGCGCTTTTCCGGTACAATAAAGCTAGATTGTGTATGTACGTACACACATACATGCACGCGGTACACGTGGATACGCGTATATCTACTCACAAAAACGAGAACCGCATTTACTTTTATTTTGACCGTTTCACTTGTACACACAGAGTGCTCCAAAATTACCGGATGTCGTTTTCGCTGAAGATTTCTCGATTTGTAAAAATGTAGAATGTCGAAAAGATAGAAATCTCGAATGTGTCTACGATTTTCGGATAATTAACGATTGAGCTTAGAACTTTCGATGAATTCTCTGTCTTTGTCTTTGTTTTTCTCTTTGAACTTGTCTCCTCTTCTCCTTCTCTAAGGGTTTTAAGAAGAAAAATAGGTGACAAAAAATTAATAAACACAAAGTTAATAAGAATGGCATTTCACCATAGACATTTCACGCATATCACTTTCCACGAATATCCTCGAAGCCGCAGAAACGCGTTTATGCAAGACTGGAAGCTCATTGGCAACGCGAAGGCAAATCAGTTAGACGTGCCTTTATGGACCTCAGACCTTTGCAAGGATTATTATAGTCATTGTTCAACAAACTCTCCTTAGACGGCTCCCGCGGGCAAAACCGAGTATCGTACCGCATCTGAGCTCAACAAGTTGATAATCTGCATCACCGTGGTACATCAACTTCGAACCTAAGCGCTTTCAATAGTACATTAGCATCGTATTTCATGTAGGAGCGAATTGAATAAACAATTACCTACATTTGCGTATAACTACGCAACGTTATGCGTAAATTAAACCGAAAGTTAAATCAAGTTAACCCCTCCCCCCCACGGATAACGTGGGTAAGAAAGGCTGCGTTTATTGCATACCAGCGAGAGTTCGCTGTGCTCTCTAAAGATCGAGTTTCTTTACAAAATAGCTGCGTTACGTGAGGAGGATTGTCAAGATTAGCTTTCACGGGAAATACCTTGCGACCGATTTTGTAGTCTGGCGCTATTCGACGCTGTTGCTGTGTAACCGAGATCGGCTTTCGTCTGATTATCTCGACATTCTGTTGAGGCTAATTCTTTTTAATCCTTATAGCTTCTCTGAACACACATCAGTTAACGTCACTACAAATAAGATCGACGAACTCTTTATTCCCTCGACGGTGCTCGCGCAACTATTATATAATGTTCTATTTAAGATTCCCCGCCGCGTTGTTTACCGCGAGGTCGGCGAAGCAAAATGTCGCGCATCGATCGACACACCGGATAATAAAAGATAAACCCGGCGAATAAATGTACGGATTACTATTAAGCGAGCTTTAGCATTGAGCGGCGCAATCCGATTAGAGCAAGATTTCACGGAGGTATAAAATCGGAACGATCGAGCTGAAAAAAAATTCCCGAGCGCATTATGCCGATCGGGATTCGGCCCTCGACGATATTATTTCCACGGACTTAATCACTAACGGTTACGCGGCCAATAAATCGCCCGTAATTTGCTTTAAGCTTCTCACGGAATTATCTATATACCTTTCGCTGAAGTTGCCGGGTTACTCTCCAAGTCGACTCCCCCGCGCACACTTAGTATCCCCGCACTTTCCCCCGTCTGCAATCTCTTTGACCGGTCTAGAACCAATTTTCCCCGAACCAGGATTTTCTCTTTTTTTTCTTTGCAACTTTTTAATATACCTCGAGTATCTTAGAAATTGAAGCTTAAGGGGAAATCATGTTTGCGGAAAGATATCGAAGGAATGTCTACTCAACGCTTAGCATGTTCTACTCGCTCAAACGATCTTTCAGGTCGATTCTACGAAAAACATTTCGTTACAGATAATGGGCAAATGGTACGTCGTGGAAGTTCTGGAACACAGGATGGACCCCACGAAGCCAATGAGCAGCTCGTACGTCGTTGACTCGTGTCCGATCGTGAAGTTGAGGCCGGTAGATCACGCCTCGTTGAGACTATTGTGGACTGAGGAGTCCGGAAACGTGGAATATACATTCCGGATACCAGATGTCCACAGAAGAAAGGGATTATGGCGAACCATGACCTCGCAGAACGGTAAAGAGATTTGTTTATTTCTACGCGACCATCTAAATTTCAATTAGTTACTCCACGTTATTTTTGACTCTGTCATTTATTCGCTACCCTATATGCTTGCATACACTTTTCCGATTTGAAATATAAATTTATTATCGATGGTAATAAAATGCGGAAAGTTCGTTTCATTAAATAGCTTTCATTATGGTATTAACAGCATCTAATTGCAAACACATTCAATAATACAACGTTGCGATTTAATTAACAAGTAGACGATGGCTATTCTCTCTCTCGGTTAGAATACGTAAATTAATATTGAAACCGGATGCATTAATTATCATTGGTGTGTGGCAAATTAATGCGTTTGTATTGCACATTTGACATCCACGCAATGAACCTTGTAAACTAGAATCTGATCAAAAACATATTTGCGTAAGGAGTAATTGCACAAAATGAGGCTTGTGATTGGTAACATCTGGTGGAATTAGAGTAATATGAGTTTCAGGTTATAACTTCTTTTGAACAAATCGATCGAAATCGATGGGTGTACGGGTGGGCTTTTTATATCTTAATCGAATCTCTCAGCATTCCGGTTTTCTCGATGAGTTTGAAAATATCCCGACCATTCCAATTATAAGACGAGTTACGGCTCTCATTGCGATTGATTTTCCATGTTACACAGTTAGCCGAATTAATAAACCTTTCGTGATAGAACTGGAAGACTTAATTTTTCAATCACTCTTGAGCAGCGTTTCGTCCAATCGATCTTCTCCCGAGTGTCTCTTTAGAAGCGAAGAAATAGAGCAGCGAAGGACTCTTCAAAATTGCAAAAAAAAGAAAGATGGACAATCTCCGCGAAACGCGCAACAATTTTGACGTACGATTCACAACTTTATTATGCCTCGAATAACCTTTCGCGACTAGACAAAATTAAAACTCTGCTTTCGTCGGAATTTTTCAATTTATCTCAAATTATGACGAAAACGTGTTGCGCTTTTGCGTGTCTCGCATTATTATTCCTTTCTCGTAATTCACCTCCTCTTGCATGCTCCGGATTTTATCGACCCATTGCGTGTAATGAAATTTCCAAAGAAATACATAGTTGACTTGATAATAAATTTGAATAATTATTTATCCATTAGAATGTTACTTTTTTTAATAAGAAGTTTAGAAATAACAATCAGATGACGTCCTCTTTAAATATAAGTATCGAAAGAGAAATTAATATAAGAGGATTAAAAGAAGTAATCAGAATTAAAAATACAATTTCGTTGATAAACAAGTTGTGATTACAATTTTCGTTTCGCGTGGGAAAAGCTTCTCCGTTTCCATAACGAGGAGCGACAGGGGAAACAGATATATCCAGTGCGCGAACTTCGGCGTGGAGTTGGAAGTTCTTTCGAGGGTGATTATCATAAGCCAGTCCGAATAACCGATCACGCCGCGCTTGCCCGACGAGTGGTTGAAAGTTTCGGGGCAACTCCTCGCAGAGGGTAAATTGGATTAACGATTCGGCCGGGTTGATCGCGCCCAAAGTTGCGTCGGCATTAGGAACATGCCATTAGGTTGGCGGCTCTTAAGATAGATACGCGCTTTGAATGGATCGTCAAACGAAGACAAACACTCGCAATGAACGGGCGTCTTTCCATCGTGGAAGAATCAATTAGAATTTATTCCTCGACAAGATTCGCATCGCGAACCTCGAGAGAAGCTTTAAATACGGAACAAACGGAAAAAAAGACTTTGAGACAATATGTTGTGTGTAAGTTAAAAGCGAGGTTAAAAGAGACTTTGTATTTAAAATGAAGAGCGTGTTTCTTTTTATGTAAAGATTTCTTGATCAATTCTGGTCTCTTTTATTAAAAGTTAATTGACAATTATTATAATAATAAAAGGAAATTAATTAAAACAGTTATAAAATAAACCGGACAAGAGAATCGATGCGTTTTCAATACATTATTGGAAAATGAAAACCGAAATAAAATAAAGTAACGATATTATGATAAAGATATTGCAATAGATTAATGGTTATACGGCAGACTAGTGGAAATAAAAAATAGAAAATGGGTTATTGCACTCGTTCGACATTTGGGCTGACTGATGGTAGTAGGGATAAAGATCTCGAAAGAAGAAAAGATACGAGATTAAATTGGTTCAACGAAACTGTTTGGCTCGTTGGATACTTTCTTGAACTCCAACCTCTTTATTATGTTTGCGTCCATTGGCGGATTAAAAGCACAGATTAAAAAGTTCATTAAGTGAAAAGCAGAATGGTGATTTCTGTGATCCAAATAAAAACACGAAGGTAATGTTTCTATGTCAGAAACGATTGCTAATGATTTGTTACCATATTATCTTACACAAAAAGTAAAATTCTCATCTTAGATATCTAATCTTCTTTAAATGTATATATGTGTGAGTCTGTACGATCCTTTCTGGCCGAATTGAAGTTGATAAAATCATTTAATAGTGTACTACAAGAAAATGCCGATTATTTGGACCGAGTTAAGGGATTTGATGTACTTGTTATCTGTACAAGATATTCGAATAAGGAAGAACGTAAACGAGATATCAAACAAGATAATACTTCCCAGACAGAACGAACAATCGCGTATCAATGTAATTCGCCAGAACACGATTCGCCAGCGGCAATTAAAATCCCAAGACGCGCTGACTAACGATCTTAATGAATTCGTGGAATCGTCCGTGTGATTATCGGTTAACCGTCAGTCGAGCCGGGATGGGATTCAGCCGTCGTAAGCCAACGAAGTCGAGGCATCCAATTACGACTGCCGCCGACTGTCGGAGAATGACGGGGAACGCGGAGAATTCGTCGCGAGGCGCTCCTTCGAGGAAAAAGCGCTCGTCGACGCGGAAAATAATTTTTCAAAAGTCGCACGGCCATCTGCTCTTTCTAATTTCTTTCCGGCCGACTCTGCAAGTTCTTCTTTCTTTCCTTCTCTTTCCTCCTCCCTCGGGCAACCACTCTGCCGAATGGCTTGTCCGACGCTATTCTTCGCTATCGGCCAACAGCAAATACGGGATCCCGTATAATGGAGCAGACGCGGAACGTAATGCGGATTGAGGTCTCTCCGGGATTTCGTTTCAGCCAGCCTGCCTGCCGGAGTATACTAATCCGAAAACCGAAAACGATCTGAACTGCCGGGGATAATATACCGCATCGTGAAACTGCAAGAGTATATACCCGATTGATGCACGGACATTGTTTGTTGAGTCGCTGGGACAGTTAGCGAGTTCGCTCTCAGATTAATCCTCTCGCGAATGAATCTTCATTCAGGAAAATGATGTCTCTCTAAAATGAACGACTTTCACGTATCTTTAACGCGGAAAAATTATACAAGTTATCTGTTCTTGAGCTAAAAATGATAAATATGCGTCATTTACAATCAAGAATGATAAAGATG
Organism: Temnothorax curvispinosus; assembly: GCF_003070985.1. NCBI lineage: Eukaryota > Metazoa > Arthropoda > Insecta > Hymenoptera > Formicidae > Temnothorax > Temnothorax curvispinosus. The sequence goes on along the minus strand of NW_020215908.1, from coordinate 61,793 downwards.
TTCTAATAAAATTTAAAAAAAAAATCATTATTAAAATCGACTCCTTTATCTCGCTTTAATTCGCTAGTGTATGTGTTAAGTTCAATAAACTTTTATATATAATTTTTTAATAAATTTTTAAAGATATTAAAAATCTCTTCCCTGATTAATTTAGAATTGATTCTTCATTAGTGAAAATTCAATTGATCGTAAATTTTCTTTATAAAGGAAGTGTTATAATCTCTTTCAAACAAGAATGCATTTCTATTAAATTACTGAAGAGCATTTTTTAATTTTGACATTTTGTACAGAAAGTTCTCTTAAACTCAATTTTGACCTAGTATTTCAATATCGAAGCACAAGATAAATTCCGGCGTAATAGAATTCCTGAAGAATATCTTTCTATATCAGAGAGAAAAAGAGAGAGAGAGAGAGAGAGAAAGAGGAGAGAGTGAGAGACGATAAAATATATTTCGATACAGCATGTACGAATGCGACAATTGATTATTTCCCATGCATAAATATGAAAATCGCTAAACATACATATACGTATATGTGAACCACGGTTGTATATCCGTGATTTGAACAATTAAATTTACCATCTGGTTAATTAAATTTGGAGACAACGTGCCGGATGAAAAATAAAAAATAATATCGAGTATCTCTCCGACAAATATAACGGGTTTTTAATAATTCAAAATATAATTTTAGCTCATGCAAAATTTTGAAATTGCACGTGTCTTGAATATCTTGCTGGCTGAAATTAAATTCGCATATACACACACATAAACGAGCGCGTGCGCGTTTAATTACACAAAAGAACCGAGAAACATGCTGCATTTCGCGCTGTTTTCCTTAACGCGAGAAAGAGAAACACGCGCGATCAACAACCAGTTTTTCGTCGGCGCAACATAGCGACTTTATTACAGAAAGTTAAATCAATTTCGTGCATTAGCCGGTCCTTGAGCCGGAAGGACTAGGACTGCGCGAAGATTCGCTCGTGAGAATGTTTTTGCCGTTTTATAGACGACGACGAAATGAAAACTTTTCTCCGACATCTTCCTCTCGCCAAATTTAACTCCCCCCCCGACTTCGGCCGGGAATCTCATCAGAGTTGCAGCTGTCGTACTTTAGGCGCTAAAAACGAAGATCTGAGGAGGCAGTTTTTCGCGATGGAATTCATAATTCTCGTGCAACATACTTCGCGGCTACTGGACGCGACGCTTGACGAGACGATGAAGAGACCCTTGAGAGACTACCTAATATATGGATGTAAGTGCTGCCTGCCCAAGATCTAAGCGCGGCTGCAACAACTTTCCAGAGAAGATAAAGACCTCTTATCCTTGTACGACCGACCTAGTTTTCAAACTCGCAAACGGCCAGCGTTGCCCTTTTCTTAAAAGTTACGCTAGAGATGAGAAGGTGCATACGTAAAAGTGTTCTAATCCAGATAAGATTGCAAAGATTAAAATTTAATTCAATTTAAACAAAATAAAATTTAATTGAAATTAATTTAAATTTTTTTTTTTAATATTCCTTTACTGAAAATTAATCGAGAACTACAAACATTTGCAGTAAACGTTATAGTATTGCGATAAGGGAAAGAGAAAAAGACGGAGGGAGAGGAATGTAATTATTAGGCTAATCGCTTAATTGGTTTGCTTGTTAATATACGATTGCTCATTTATCGGAAGGTGAACCGTTTAGCTGTTAATTTATAATTGTTTACATGCGCGTGGAGAGAAGTAAATTGCAATCCATCGCTCAACTGCTCAATTTAGAGCAGCGATATACATAATAGTTAGAAAATGTAATGATAGTGTCGCGCTAGGGAACGAATTTGAATACTGATCAGGACAATGTATATCGACTGAAGCGATTACGGCGATGACATTGCCGCGGCATATACGCGGCATATGCAATTAGTTGTGCGCGGTGCAATTACCATGTCGTTTTAATAATAATTCGTGACTTTAACGCGATTGGGAAGGACGCGCCGCGAGTAAGTAAACATCTAATTGCTATCACGATGTAATTATGAGTATCGCGTCGCGCTTTCAATTTCGTTGCCTGCGCGCTATTCACGTCGCTTTGCTTATAATAACCGGAACAATCCAGTCGCAGTAAATGTCAATCGCAACCGTTTCAGTGAGTCGTCATTTCAATAAATTGTCAGGGTATGGCAATGTTTTGCGGCAATGATCGATATGTCACATATCTACGTGAACCGACGTCGTTGTTTAACGACGTTTTGGTCAACTTCAATTACGAGTGACGAGTGTAAAATATTGTATATATATATATATATATATTTTTTTTTTTTTAGAAGCGTAAGAATATAAGAATATAAGCAAATTGGAAAGTCGCGTAACATGACAAGATTTTTTCGACATTTTTACTTTAAAAATGTTTTCGAATTATCAAAGATTTATAAAAGTCACATTACAAATTAAAACGATAGCTCCCTCAGAAGTAGATCGGTCACTCCTCTCTGTACATAAGTTTAGTTGGAAACGTAACGGGTGCTTCTAAATGCCGGTATTAAAGTGGTATCTTCAGAGTGAAATATTTCCGACATCGCGCGATGATCCTGCGAAATGTGGAATGCATGTGCATCGTTTATGGTCGTTGCACATTGCGCATATAGATTGTACACGTGCTTGCCGTCTCGTCTCCGTATATTTCCCTTCATAACGTTAAGTGCGTTCTCAACTACGTAATGAGCCGTAATATTGCGTATTTCCATTTCGCAACCGTGTATTTCGCGTCGTGTCGAATGATCATCGAATCCGTCTGAACTGCGCCAACAATTGAGATCGTAATCAAATCATTATAACAAGATCATAATTCTGATTATAAGTATTGTATTCGCAAATGGCCCAATTAACTTGATTAAATTCTAAAATATCCGTTAACTGCAGGACATGAAGAATAATGCGTGATAAAAACGTGACTCTGAATTTTTTGCGAAACGATGAAAGTATCGCTTACATAAAGTAAATGGTAACATTTATAGGTGTGTGAGATACCAACCGCGGTTTATCCCGGTCAATTCACTTAGATCAAACATTTTTGCAGATTAAACATTGCACAGGTTGGAGTTTATATCTCAGGGTCCGGTGAAGTGGTTGAAACTTACATTTGTCAAAGCCCCGACTTAGTCCATTAAACGTGTTCAGATAAAAGTGCCAAGTCCGTGATAAATGATACTAAATACAATGGTATTGCGCTGCTATTTGTTACTCACTGTGGAAGTTTCTAAAGGAAACACTTTGGTTTCTTTGCAATTTCGTACTACTCGCATCAGCCTTTTTATTGCTTCGCAATGCTCGTACTCATTACCCGAGCTACTTAATCACTTCCCAAATACTATAAGAAGATTAACTAAGTTTGAAAGCTCATAGTATGCCATATATCAATTTTGTACAACACTTTCATATGTGGAGCGTATCACACAAGATCATAATTTTCTTTAAAGCTTGAAAGCATAATAAGTTTTTAATATCGTTGGCATAGTACGGTACACATGCGTGCAGTATATGGAAAAATATTTATGTACCCTATCTTGTTTGGAAAAATTTTATGCGAAGCAAAAAGGCAACATCGTAATGTAGTTTTATCACATTCTGTTTGCGATTCTACTAAATACACTGAATAAACTACCTCGTAGAAATATTTTTCTTTCTATGTAAAATTTTTCCAAAAAATAGACGAAGTATCCAGATGCTTTTCATATGCACACACGTACAGATTTATGTGTAATATACATGAATTACATTATATGTAGGACTACAGCATTGTAGGTATATAATGTTTCGCCTCTTCGTCGTATCAGTAGAGACAGGAAATTGGAAAGTCAAGCTTTCGCTACTTGCTCGATCCTTCTTTATTGTCGCGCTTTCCTATCTTGACAATATCTTAGATGTCTATTTTAAAAAGTGAACCCAAAAGCCTCATCTATCATTCTCGCCATTAATACATGCGTGTTAAATTTATCGGATCAACTGAATTACCAGATTTTTTCGGACACATCTCAGAATTCTCGTTTAAAAATCGTTAAGAATATTTATATTATCTTTAGGCTCTTTAAATAATCTCCAAATTGGGAGCTTGAATTTCGCCAGTTTTTATCTTTCACATCACGACAAGTTATTTTCACGTGAAACAAAAATCCGTGAGTACAAAATGACCCTGCTTTTACCCCGTACGGCCCGTACCCTTCTTCCTATTTCACTCAAGAGCATTCCACGTGAAGATAAAACTACTTCATAAAAATAGACTTGTCGTCGACAGACATTTATTTCTGCAGTCGCGACAGTTCCGTTTGTACAAGAGATTCTACTTCGTGCAGCGGACGGAAGCTGACGCGAAAAGCCGGGGCAGGAAATTCGATAGGGAGGCCTCTCTCTCTCTCTCTCTCTCACCCTCATTCCCTCCTTTCTTTCACCCTCATCTTGCGTATTGCGTCACGTTGCTTCTTTTAACCCGGTTGCTGATTTAATTTGCAGGTACCTTAACGGAGCAGAGATACATGCAGTTCACCGGCAACGTGCACGTAATGAAGGCCGTCGCCTCGGACATGGTGTTGACTTTCTGCTCTCGGAATCCCAACAATCAGCTCTACTCCCTCTTACTGTCACGCGAGCACACTCTGCAGAAAAGCGACAAACGAGGAGTTCACAATCTCCTGGGACGCCGCGGCCTGAAGATCGTCAGCATCCGCGAGACTTGCATGAATGGCGGCGCGAGATCCAGGCGGGGCGCGCTCGATCTCGTCGCCTGGGCGACCCTCGTCGGCCTCCTATCGTCGAGCGTTCTCTTCAGATCTTGGCAGTAGTGAAATTAAACGGACGATCGATCGATCTCGAGACGCCCAGATCGCCAGATCGCCAGATCGCGCCCCGACTGTGTGTCTCTCCGTCTCAGACTAATTAACGCGATTATGCTAACACTTTGGATGCTGCTGCGCGTGTAATAGAACATTACGCTGGGTTACGGAAATCCGTCGACAGAGCTCGACGTTATACGTTAGTTACGCATCGTAACTTTCTGTATACCTTAAGTTCTCATGGAAGAATTTTTAATTACAAAACCAATATCTTTTTGTAAATTTATACTATTTATATTCACTACATTATTATAAACTGTTTTAATTAACAACTTTTACAAATAATATTAAATTAAAAAACCAGTATTTTCTACGCGGTTATACAAAATAAAATATGATCGTTACACACGTTAATATTAATAAAACGTGTTCAAGAGAGTAATTAAAAAAATTTTTAACTAAAATTAAATTTCGCACAAGGCAATTAATAAAACTCTATTATATTATTCTTTTTTTTATCCGAGCGCACCTCTCTAGCGTGTATTAATCGATACACGAACTAATTTTAAACGAAACGAGAGAGTCGCATCCAAGGGGTTAAAATTATACCGCACGGCGACGGACGCTCGATCATTGACATCGAAGATTTCTTCCGCAATTAACTTAACGCCATCGTGGATACTCGATCAACATCATGAAGACGGAATTGCGATTTAGATCCGCGGCGTTCCCGGTCTCAGGTAATCGCACAGAAAGAACGAACCGTATCGACGGGATTTGTGATTCGGTTGCTCCGGAGAACGACTTTTAAGGGGATCGGATCGGCGAGACGCGCAGCAAGATCGAGCGTAGGAAAAGCATCGATATCATCTGCGATTCCCACGCGGGAGCTTCTTTTGTCCCTATCCCCTTACGGGTAGATCCCCCGGATCGTCGGCCACTCGAATATTTTTCAACGACGTCCGCCGTCATTTGTTCCTTCGCCGAGAATGAATTACCCATTAGACGATTTTTCTTCCTCCTTATAGTCCCAACAACTCCCGTGGACCCTTGTGGACAGCTCGCTCTTCGCCGTTCCGCACGGTTTTTAATCAAAGGCTCTTTGTAACGAGAGCAAAAAGTTTACCGCAAACAAAGCGCGTGTATCGCGGGGTTCATTTTTTTCCATGGTTTTTTCTCGAGTTATATACCAACGTATTTTTTCTTGCAACGAATTCGCTAAACGAGGTGATTTTGCATCGGCTCTTATTGAAAAGTCTGTTTCAATACTTCTACTTAATGCATTTGTAGCTGTATTAGATAAATAATTATTTTTAAGCTAATTATTTTACTTTTCGTACGTAATATTACTTTTTGCGACGCGGATCCGAGTTTCTACGAGCAGATTCGTCGTGAGAGCCAGGAGAAAAAAAGAGCACTCCCGAAGTTTCAGCAAAGTTGTTAAGATCACTTTGCGTCCGTTGCGAAAATACATGGTCCCCTTTCCTTAATGGCGCAAAACCCAACGAAATCCGTAATAGAAAGAGAGAGAGCAAGAGTGACGGAGCATCAAAATCTCTCGCGCGAGAACCGCGCCGGGGATTTTCCGCAAATACTTTTCCGATAACTGAGGGGACGCACAACCGTTTGGCGCACCTCTTGGCATCCCTTTGACCACGGCTGAGGGATGTTCGAGCATTCTCTTTCTATCTCTCTGTTCTCCTCCTCCGATAGTTGTCCATCAGAAAAGTTCTTTCGAATTGCCTTATCGCAGAGAACATCTCGATCCCCGACTCGCATCTTGCCGATAAGAACGCGGATTATGGGGGGAAAAAGGGGAGTGAGAAATGGGAGCGTGGGGCCAAGAGGTGACTGCATTCTTGCGTGTCTCCGTCAAATAGACGAAGAGACAGAGAGAAAGAGAGGAAGAGAGAGGGAGAATGAGGTATGCTCACGACGATTTCGAGTTCCACTGATGCAGCAACCTCATGTAGATTGCAGAACTGGCGGTAATGCCGTTCCGCGAGAAGAAATTCCCCCTGAGATTCGCTCTCGTCTCTTCCGGGGATTTCCGTATACGGGGTGCTCTCAAGAATGAGGCTGACGTTGACCGTGGTGATCGGTCACCGTGACCCAGTCCCGTCTTGAAAAATAACAATAAGACGGCCGCGGCTTACGATAAAAGTTGCCTATGCAAAGATGTGAGTGACAATTGATCTACTATAACCTTCATTTCTTTTAATTTTTCCTTTCGTGAAAAATAAATCTCTCTAATAAGAATATTTTAATCTTTCTTTATCATACAATACAAAAAAATTATTGAAACACGGAAAAAAAATGATATTGTATCGCAACAGCATCAGTGCGTTATTGAGATAAAATTTATTGATACAACATCAATATAAATGAACAAAAAACATCAGACAATTGTTTTAATAATTTAAATATTTGATCCAATAATATCCAATTGAATTAACTACATACGCTTGTAGCAGCCCGTGACGTCAACGTTTAATTAAAGCAATTTCATTTTTTTCCGTGTACGCTTCAAAAGACTATTTATATTTGTTTCTCTATATACATCTATATATATTGCAATCTCGAGACATGACGTAATAGATTTTTTTCACAGAGTGGGATAAGTACTGTATAAATCTAAAAAAGCTCGTGAAGTCTTTTTCAAGACACCCTGTATCACCTAGTTCGGGTCACGTACAACTCGCGAGTGTCGCGACGTCGTCGTCGCGACGTCGGCGTCGTCCTGTTTCGCTCTGCGCCGCATAACGAAATCACCAAAATCTCCGTACTTGCGCCTGGAATTTTCAAACGACTACGCAAATAGATAATCCTCCATTTTTCAAGAGACCGTCGGTAGTTATTGATTTATCAACCTGATTCGAGAGGAACGAGAATCCGCACACCAATCGAGTCTTTTGCGCGATTATCGAATTAATATCCTGTTCGAGGTAAAAAATTAAAAAAAATATATATATAAAGACCATCAGTAGCTTTGACTGTCAAATTTTTATACATCTCTCAATGTTTCTAATGTTTAAAGCGAAAGGAAAGGTGTATCGTTTCGGAATTTCTATACGCGCGTTATCGAAAAGTCGATATCTACGGATATCGCTTGAGACCGGTCCAACGTTGCGCGTATTTACGATAAGTAATTGTAATTTTGGCTAAAGTTCCGAAAAGATTTTTGCTTCAATTACTAATGAATTTGGCGATATCTCTCTCGAAAAAATAATAAGCAGAATTTTTTATAACAATTTATTCGTTTTTATGATGCTAATCTATAACTTGCGATCTTGAAAATTAAATAAAATTTCAACCAGCAGGTAGATAAATACATACTATTTATTCTTCGTTACGCTAGACTTTAAAATAATTCGAGGTAAATATACGCTTTTCGGAACTTTGCTCGTAATTTTAAGCGAAAGATCTAAGTGTTCAATTTAAATGAATCAATACGACTGCAACCCGCATATAAGTGATCACTTTTCAGAAAAAAATTTTAGCCATGCACGATCAGAGTTTTATTCCCTAAAATAATGGATGCTAGCTATGTTCGATTAGTTGAATCGCCGTTTTCTTTCTGCACCCTTCAAACGTTTTACAGAATAAAATACTGCTCGCAGTTAACTCTCGAAAAAAATCTTTATGCGGTTTCCAATCGCATCGATGCAAATAATTACGTCGTATGATTCGTGTCTCTAAAAAAAAAAAAATAACGAACTGATCGTCGTTCTTTCATATGAACTCGAGACACGATAGACAGAAATGCATGTCGTACATGTTGCCGGATGTTAGCGAATGTAAAATGACAATAGGTGTCAGCGGTCAAGCTGATTCTGCGAGGATGGATAGGTGTAGCGAATTGTCGAATGTTTAAAGTCTAAACTATCGAACCAAACTATCGTGTGAAGGAGGATATCGATGTACCGTGACAATTTCACATTCAATCTGCAATTCTCGAATGTTTTCTCTACAGTCGTCTACGATTAAGAACGTCAGTTATCCGATAAGCTTACGAACGTAATTAAAATACGTATTTCTCAGTTTCCCTTGCGTACGACACAAATTTTATTGTTAACACTTAAGTTTCATTACTTTCTTGATTTACTAAATTGATATACAATCGTAGAATTATATGAATTATGTGTGTAAGGAAAATAATAGTTTAATCCAGCTGCGAATAATAACTGAACCAGCGTGAGATAATTATTTCGCTTTGAAACATAAAGTGCTACTCGAAAATACAATAATTATATTTATTATTTTGTTAATTGTTTTACATATAACTCTATAAAGTAAATTTATTACTGATTATCGGGATGCCGTTATTACTAGAAAGTCTATTATAAAATAACGTAGTTGTTAAAATAATCATATTTATATATAGATATAATAATGCCGTAAAGATATGATACACCTATAATAATTATCGATCAATTAATATCAAGATGCAAAGTGATTGTGATTAATGACGAATTAAATTGATTAAATTGAAACATTATTAGTAACGATTACGCGAATACATTCCTTAAAGTCTGATGCGCTTGATAAGTCTCATTTAGATAGCTACAAAATTGTCAAAAATACATCCAAAAAATAATTTAATTGATGACAATTAAATACAAAAATACCAACCTTGATAATTTGTTCTCTTTATTTAAAACAATGTCGGACAATTCGCGGATGCATTAAAAATATAATGACGAAAATAAGAGTGTAAAATAATCATCTATAAACGTCCGTCTTTCGATGTAAACAGACATTTAAAAAGAGTTGCGGACGCGCGTGAGAAAATTATCATTAGGGCCGACGCCGCGCTGATTGCTGTAAATTAATATCGATTGTGCAATAACGTCGCGGCGGCGTGATGCAAGGGGGCGAGTAAACAATTAAAGCTCACGATGGGACGCGATTAAGGCCTGGTGGAGCTCGATAGCTCGAGAAGGAAGGCCCGGCTTATCGATCCCCGTGCTCGAGAGCGGTCCGAGAGTTACCGTTGTTTCCGTAACGTAACGTCGCTCCGTTATGCAGAATTTACGAGGCCGCGGCGGCGTTAACCACGCGAGAGCCGTGCCATCAATTTTTATCACACTCACTTCCGAATTAAGCTTAAACACGATATTTCTTTCCGAGCATACGGCGGATTTATATCGGACGATTACACGGGAATCCCATAATTCCCGTTACGACCCTACCGCGTATTTCTCACATCCGCGCGCGCTGGCTGTCATTACCTTTTTTCAATATCTCGTCATTTATTGAAGGATTATTGCCCGACGCCTCGGCTCCGGATTCGTCTCTCGTAGCTCGAGATCCGAATCTCGAGACTGGACGACGATTCAACGCGTGAGTTTTCGCTCGGAATTTATTGCTTAATCACGTTCGTTGGGGCAATCAAATTTTAGCGTTCCCAGCATCGCTTATGAACAAATCTAACTGGGATTATTAATTTATCTTCTTTTCGTCAGAATATTCAAAGGGTTAATGCGTCACGCTTATAGCGATGGGCATTTAATTTTCAACAATTTTCCATTGGATAATATTAAAAGTGAATTCAAGATTTTTATCACATATTTAAAACAATTGAAGACGCTCGTTAGTCCATCGCTCTACAATTACCATTAATTAAATCAATTGATATGTTATGCGAAAGAGACGTGATGAAATAATAAAAATATATGAAATCGTGACATCTATTGCGAAGATGTAGTCTTTATATATCTTGACTTCGAGTTAAGACAAGATATTCGTGATATCGATCGTGAAAACTGCCCACAATCATCGCTAATTCGCGTTCTCGCGATAATTTTAAGTGTAATAAGGGGGGACATATTAGAGAGCTCGTTATTGAATTATTGTATACTCGACGCAATGGTCGCGCGGAAACGCGCGATGTTATGTTTAAAATGCTCTAGAGTCTTTATTTATTGTACAAAACGCTGGATATTATAGATATATATATATACATATAAGTATACGTTTAAGTTATACATATACGATCTATAGTACCTAATAGGATGTAATCGTATGCTTATTATGTGTATAAATATGAAACAATAAAAAACTACTTCGACGTTTCACACATCTTTATACATTACCTTTCCCATTTCTTTTTATATTTCTCCTTTCAATGTAATAATAGTATATCTAGGAAGCGAGATACTCTGGACGGAAGGATGTGCTTTCTTCTTACGATATTAATTTACGAAAGTCTCGTCTTACAGCGCAGCGTAGATGTTACGACGCCGTACGTCGAAAGAGACGAGAGCAACTTTAATGCTGCAGCCGGCAATATAATGCATTCTAACGTAACGTGTTATATACGTCACGTAACTCTGTTCTACAAAATGCAACGGAAAGTTTCGGAACTTACTCTTCGCGTAGGGAACAAGCGAGCCGAGCCGAGAGAGCGAAAAAGCTTTCTAAGCCGCTCATATATTTGCATCGACGACGGCGGCCACAGGGTGAAGGCGGAAGTTCTACCATCGACGGTAACCAGACGGCAAATATCGTAAATGTCAGACACCGGGAAGATATTGCGCGATTTATCAAAACATCGGCATTCTCTCTCGATATTCTATATTTATCCGTACGTACGCTTCTTTATTTCTCATGATCTCTTTACGGAAAATTAAATTGCATCAGTTATGATTTTCTACGTATCGTAATGTATTGTAATGTATTAACTAATCAGAAAAAAATTTTCGTAAAAATATTTCTACTTTAAAGCATTCTCGATCGAATTGACGTTGTTCTTTTTTTCCTTTTTTTGCTAATAAATCCGCAAGACACGTACGCTTTTTTATTTCTCGTAATCTCTATTTAACAGGAAATCGATATTAAATTAGGTCAGCTATAATTTTGTATGTATCGTAACGTATTACCGAGTATATTAATTATCAGAAAAAATTTCCGTAGCAATATCTCCATTTCGAAACATTCTCTATCAAATTGACGTTGTTGTTTCTTTTCTTTTTTTGCTGATGAATCCACAAGACGCATACGCTTCTTATTATTTCTCGTAATCTCTATTTTACAGAAAATTGATATTAAATTGTGTAAGCTATGATTTTAGACGTATCGTAACGTATCGTCGAGTAAGTGTTAGCTATCAGAAAAAAATTCTCATACAAATATTTCTATTTCAAAGCATTCTCGATCGATTTAACGTTGTTCTTTATTTTCTTTTTTTCCTAATAAATCTGCAAGACATGTACGCTTTTTTATTTCTCATAATTTCTATTTTACAGGAAATTGATATTAAATTATATCAGCTATGACTTTGTATGTATCGTATAACATATAACTATCAAAAAAAATTTTCGTAGCATCTCCATTTCGAAACGCTCTCGATCAAATTGACGTTGTTTTTTCTTTTCCTTTTTTTGTTAATAAATCCGCAAGACACGAGCGCGAAATACGCGGCAATAAACTCGTTTATAAAAAATTTTATAAGCAAAACGAATAATATTTGGAGAACAAGCAAGTAGAAAATGTTTTACAATTTTTAATTAACTTACCTACTTTAATTACCTGCTATCATTTTTTTATGGCATGCGCGAGATCACCGCGTTGCAGGGATGATTTTTACAAAATTTTTACAAATGATACAATTTATAACGTTAATTTTCTGTCAAATAAAGATTATAAAAAATAAAGAAGCACACGTATGTACAAATAAATTTGAAACATTTATTAATTATGTGAACGAGTGCCCGTGCCCGTTCTTTAATGACTTTAACGAAAGACGGAATATATTCGTCGATGCACACTTGAGTTTATTCGCACTCTCGATATTTACACGCTTATTAAAGCAAGCTCGCTCTCTCGTTCGCGTTCGTTCGCGATCGCGACAAGCAAAGTGAGAACGCCAAACACGCGATCGTTCTCTTCAATCAATCGATTATTAATTCCCGTGTTTAACGAAAGATTCATACTATTACTGAAGCGTCTTCCTGCGCGATTAACTAATTCGGAGTAAGAAACGGAGGCAGGGGACAGGAATTTTGGAGGTTATCGTCTCACTGAGACACGCGGGACAACGATTCTACTATGATTCGGCTGTATCTCGCTTCGAATAAATTGTTTCTCATGCACAATTTACTCACCGATCACGGAGCACTGCCAGGAGACCCGCCAAATCACAGCCGTGGAGGAGGGTGATACGTACGGCGCCGGCGTCCAGCACGACATTCGGCACTCGGCGTTCGGCGTTCGTCTCGTGCAGCGACGGCATCCCGAGTCAACACGAGAAGGAACGGAGTATTCGGCGCACATTCAGCTCGCAACACTCTGCTACCGGATATCTTTTCGTTTACGAGAAAGAGGAATTTACACGATCGACAACGTCTCGCGCTACATCGATGTGAACGCGTCGCGTATTTACTTGCGCACTGCGCACCGCCGCGCCGCCGCCGCCGTCACGCCACGGCGCAGTCAGGTGAGCCGTCGAACGCGATTGGCTCCTCGCGACTCGAACCCCCGCTACCCGGCCAATCACGTTCGACCGCTCTGAATCGCCGGCGAGCGGCCGTGGCATTACTGACGCCGTACTAGCCGCGAAACGATACGTTGAAACTTCGCAACAAACGTATACGTACTCTCGAAATCAGTGCGCGGACGATTGTTTTTGTCGACGACCGACTTTGCCACTCGTTTTTGTCAACGCTCGCCGTACGTTATCTGCGAGAGCCATTCGGTATTCATTCTCCCGACGAATTTCGCACAAGTGAAGTGTTATTCGTGCTCCACACGCGCCCGTCGCCGTGCTCCGTGCTGTGTCGACCGTGTTCTCGTTTCTGCGGTTGGCATCCCTGCTCCCTGAGCTCCCTCGTTCCGCGGGCCGCGGTCTGTGCCTCTGCGGGAATAATCGGCGTGCTGAACATTTCGCAAGCGTATAAAGCGTCCGGCGAAATGGATGTGTCGTGACGAATCGCTCGAGGCATCGTGGATCGTCGGAGACGTGGTTGAAAGTACGAGAATGGTGACTTATTTCAAGTTTCGTGATACTTGCGGGGGATAATCGGATAATCCCCCCCCCCCCCCACCGCCATGTATGGTTATCAAACGTAGCATTCTCACGATCGACACTGTCTTGACTGTCTCGCGTCGCACTTTGAACACCGCACGCGTGCCGGTTGTCGTATAATTTATCTCCGATTCTCTCCGAAGGGAGAAAGAGGACCGAGTGTATATTGTCGTGATTGAACGGGACGCCTGCGCCGTGATACGTCGCCCGTTCGTGAATATTTGACAATCTCATGTGTTTCGCGCACGTAGATTAACGCCGAGAGAGTCGCGATTGTTTCGTCGTAATTAATGATACATTAATAATACAGTTTTACATTCGCGAGATTCACGAGATCGAGATCTGTGCGTGCGGTGTTTAATTTTAATTATATTTTCGATTAATCAACTGCGGCGTGTCTTCTAGGGCTGCGGTCCACTTGACGCTACAAATGCTTTGAAGCATTTTTCTTCTTCTTTCTTCATTGAAAGAAAAGAGAAGAGGAATATGCTTCGAAGCATTTGTAGCGTCAAGTGGACCGCAGCCCTATAGTCACTAGCCGTCCGTTTGACTCGCGTAGTATCGCGCCGACGCGATGCCTTCGAGGATTTCGTCGCCATTCGCACGCAGCGCGGTGAACACGGAACGAATTGGTGCCGCGACTCTCTCTCTCTCTCTCTCTCAAATTTCGAAAGAATTTATATCGGAAAACGTTAAAGTATTTCGGGGAAATGTTATCGAGAGCGGCGCGCGGCCTTGGGGTCGTTTTTTTTGTATGCGGCGCACCTGCTTGTTTACGCGAAATCACCCATGTGTGAACGATTAAGTCGCCGGCAGGCAGATCTGTTTCGTACGTCGTAGGGTCGAGATCTCTCGATCGCTCTCTCTCTCTCTTCGCGTACAATTACTGAATTATTTCTTGCGCAATTAACTATTTACGTTGAATGATTCGCGCGGGTACTTCGCGCGATTTATTACGTTGAGTGATTCGCGGGAATCGAAGCGACGCGGGACGGGAGTGCCGAACTTCGATTGCATCGCGTATTTTCGCACGATTCGTTTGATTTGAATTGATCATTTGATATACAGTAGTCTCGCGAACGTCGCTGACGTCGAGAGTATCGAGAGTGTATAAAGTGCGTTCACAATTGACCGTACTTTCGTGAGTTGCGCGAGTTGCGAGGGCAGAAATTGAGAGGAAGAAGAAGTTCAGAAGGTATCGAACGACGAAGTAACTACGGCGCGTTATGAAACTGAACGTGACATCGGAGCAGCGAGGGAATCCTGCGTAGCTGACATCCCGAGCAGCCTGAGAGGAGGAGGAGGCCTAGGATAGGCATCGGGCATCGGCGTACCAACACTTCTGGTAAGTGTTACTTTTTATTTTTTCTACAGATATAAAATCCCTTTTTTCATTTATCCTTATTTATTTGTTATGCTAAACCGTGATTCGGAATATAAATTAGTAAAAAGAAATAATTTGAAAAATTTGATTCAAGTTGACTCTAACGTAAAGACCTCTTCCGGAGAAGTAATTAAAAAAAAAAATTAATCTGAATAACGAATAAGATGTTCAATGCGCGTGACAATTATTTAATCGATTCGATTATTTTTGTTACAGAAAATATCCCCGCGGGAAGGAGCATCTTTGCATCGAGGGAACACTGACATCTCGAGCAGCCTGAGAGGAGGTGGAGGCCTAGGAGAGGCATCAGGCGCCGGCGGAACAACATGCGGTAAATATAATTGGTTTATACATATTGTGTTTTTTGCGGAAGGTTTATCCAACCGATTTTTTAATCGGATGGTTAGTCAAAGAGTAAAAATTAGTAGTTATATTTTTTAAATTCTTGTGGAATAAGCTCGTGTTCAATAAATAGAGTATTTTCAAGAAATTACGTCATTTTTTAAAATTAAATTTGTTTAACGAACTAAAATATAGAATTCCATGTTTTATGTTCGGTAATTATTTTTCGAAATACTGACTGTCTCTTTTCTTTCTTGTTCTAATTTAGATTATATATTTGATTGTTACAGAATCATCGTAGCGACGTTGCAGATACAGCTCCGCTGCTGCGCATCGGGGTCGGTGAGTCGATGATAAAAATTTTATAGTTAAATCGTTATGACGTGAGATTCAGTAAACGTTATCTTTTAAAACTGAAAAATTTTTTGTAGATTTTTTTTTAAACTTGACTAATTTCGCGTTAACTTTAACTTAAATAATTGATTTTGAGGAATATAATTATAATAATGAGATGTAGCTATCGAAATTCAAATACTCGAGTGCACAAAATATTCACGTTAGTTTATTCAATATTGTGCGGAAAATTTATTAATTATCCCTTTCGGATCTTACGTCATAATTTTTTTTCTCACCCTTTTAAGATGATGATATTCTCGATATTCGAAACGATAAATCGAAAAAAATGGGCCTTAGATTTTCTTAGTTCGCGTTTATCAATTGTCTCACTCATTGTGTTCGCATTTTTATTAAAGTATGCTTATACCACATTTAAAGTAAAGTTCCTGTCATTTGTAAAAGTAGTTGAATTTATTTGGATTGTATACGCGTTTAATTAAAAGATTTTTTTCCAAGTAAGAGCTTTTGACTAATTTACATTCTTTTTGTTCCTAATCGAAGAAATTATCTCGCGTGTAAAGAATAGTATACAGATAATAAGATAATAAGTACAATGCGGATATAGTAATTCCATAATTAATTAATTTAATTGCTATAAATGGCCCTTTGCGACGCGGTCGTGTTTCGCGCATCGTGACAGAGAGAGCGTAAGATCATTACGCTTATCTGCCAGCTATAATCAGCTGGCAATGGAAGGATTATATTTCCTTTCTATTTCTGGCTTTGCCGGAGTCGATTTGGCCAAAAAAGGTATGTGCATGCAGTTAAGGCAATATTTTTTGCATATACATATATATAATCGGAGACAGAAAGGTGACGTCTCCAATTCAATTTGAATTAACCGAACTTAAAATCTCTTAAACTCTCTTTTAAAATTTTAAACACTCTTTTAAACATACACTTCCTTAATCTCGGGTAATCGCGGTCGCGGTCTAATTAATATTGATAATCTAAATAAACTAAATAAACTAATAAATGCGGGTAGGTAGGAATGAAGCATTAGGTAAATAGAAATATGGTTAGGTAGGAATGTGAACATACAAGAATATGTGGATAGGCAGGGAATACATATATAGAGTTAAAAGTCCGGGCAGGTAGGAACATGGAGGGATTATAACTCGTAATGTTAATTATGTAGAATAATTATGTAATAAGTTAAATTTATGTGAATCTTGAGTAGCTACGTATAATATTACATAATATTATTTAATTGTCATTTTATTAATTATGTAATAAATTTTAAATTTATTACATAGTATGTAATTTTATAGACAGTACGTTAAAATTATGTAATATTATATCATATTACTTAATAATATGTACCTAATATTAATTATAAACAAATTATTATAGTAAAGAATTGTACGAAAAATTGTATTAAAATTGAAATGGGATACCAATACTGGATATATGTATTATACAAAATCGACAGAAGACGTACGATAAATATAATATAAAATTTGCTAAATTAGTGTTTTGTAATTATTGCGTTTTTACAATTTTTTAGAATATTCAACGAATATTCAATTTTATGCTTTATTTTGAATTTCGCGTTTGAAAGATTATCACTATAATTAATTATTATAATTTTCATATAAATGTGAAGACGTGAAGATTCGAATGCTGAATCAACGATCAAATAATAGCTTCTCGCTCGTGAAATTTGACATCTGCCTAAAATTTAATATTATAAAATTATATTTTTTAAAATTATTACGAAATTCATGACTTACTTAAAATTATCACAATTCGTTATTAATCGGAATACGCAAAATGCAAAACAATATTTTTTGAAGAATTGATTTCATAAATTTTACTTTGATTTCATAAAATATTCTATATTTTGCAACGTTGAAGACCGCATTTTTACATTCTTCGTTCTTGAATGCGATCGTTATCTCAGCTGTTATCACTGTATCTCGCGTCAGGTGGACGTTAAGACGTTCGTACCGGAGGGGAGGCGTAACGATTTTCAACGTGGAGGGTTAATTAGTTCGATGCCCCGTTGAAGATCGAAGACCCAGTTGCAGAACCAGAATTAATTCCTGGTTTTCTTACATCTCGGATCCTTGGTAGCAGTGGTTTCGGCACGAGTAGGTACGCAACATCGAGATTCGCGAAATTAATTAGAACATATATGTATATTATAAGAGAAGATTTTGTTCTTCTCAATGAAATATTCTTCTATTATCGCTAGTGTTAATCATGTTTCTGTCTTGCTCATAAAAAGACAGTAAAGTTGAGTAAAGTGGATATGGATAAAATAATTGTTTATAAAAGAAAGAAAAAAAAGAAAAAATAGTAAAAAAGAAAAAAAAAGGAGAAAAGTAAAAAAGAAAAAAAAAGAAAAAAGGAATGAGTAGATTTAAGAAAAAAAATTTAAAAAACCAGGATACAATTATAACATAACACATCTTTGATATAATGTAGTTACAAACAACTATATTTTATTTTTCAATTTTTTGTTTCTCATAAACATGGTTTCTCGAAACCATTTTCAAGGACTAGATTTTACGGTCCTAAATATCAATATTAATTATTGAATGCCTACATCTCATGCATTTTGTTAATAATATACTCGTTTGTAACTGCTCTTTGATAACAATTATTTTATCCATATGTTTTTAAAATAAAATAAATATATATTGTAATGGATATATATTTTAATTATAAGAAAGAAATGTATTTTAATAATGGAAGAATATTACAATAGTGTAAATATATATACAGAATGCAATAATTTGAAAAACAATCGTCGTTAACTTGCTGCCGAAATGATCGCTATCGGGGGCAATCCGGAAGATCTGGGATTCATTCCTTCCTGCAGCGGGGCCCTTGACGTTCAACGGGTTTGCTTAATTTTCTGTCACATTCTTTTGATTTCATGATTAGGGTATATTTCAAAATTAGGGTATATTGAGCTCACCTTCTATCTTGAGAATCGTTTTTCTCTATGGACGTATCACCCGGCGGAGGAACTTTGCTCTGATCTCTGATCAAATCGTTAGATCAGTTATCCTTAAACCGATGGTAACGTAATTTTTTTACTTCTTGCGATTTTTTTAGATTTAAAATAAGTAGACTTTAAATAGACTTTAAAATATATAGGCAGAAGATAAAGCTTTTTATTCAATCGTTGATTTGCACCTCGAAACATCTCATATTTTTTCTATAATAAGAAAATTTAATAATAAAAAATTGATTGTTTTTAAAATATTTACAATAGTTAAATATTTGATCTAAAATAGTGAATTTTTGTATTATTATATTTATTTCGAACATCTTTGTGTAACCTGGCGTTAGTAAAATAACTCAAATGTATGTATTTATAATATAAATGTATGTATATAAATATTTCGAAAGCAAATTCTTTATCATATATTTTACAATTCTGTATACTTTCCACTTTTTATGCAGATAATAATAAAAAATTATAAATTGTGATAAATAAATTGTAATTATACATTGTTATATATTGTGAGGTATAACAATATATAATTACAACTTATTTTTATTACAAAAAAAAATAATAAATAAAAAAAGCATTTATTCAAAGAAAAGAGGACCGCAAATTAAAGTTGGCGGGGGTGGTGGAGGGCCTCTACAGGTTGATCTGTTTTTATTAGAAATTTTAATTTTAATTAAATTTCGAAATATATAAAATAACGTTACTTATTTTGCGTGCGTAAAATTACCGTAAAATTCTTCCTTGAAAATTTACTATTAATCCTGTAATAAAAGAAGTGGAAACAATTATCTATATAATACAATACTTTTATATCGGATTTAATTTGGAGGAAAAATAAGAATAAAAGTTTTTTTTTTTTAAATTATACGCAGATAGATAGTTTGTTCTGTTTCTCCTTCGAATTCTGTTGCGAATAGTTGTCTAGATAATCGATGATTTAGAAACTTCATAAATTTGACTTGATACTGAATTGTTTCAATTTCTGACTGCACTTTACGCTAGCGGTTTTCTGCTAGTTCGTCTATCAATTATTTGCATATATCTGCTACATCCAAGATCCTTCTTCGCAATAGGTACTATTCTTTTCCCGTTTTCGTATTCCTCGCTATTTCGCGCCGTATGAATTTTTTATCAATTTTTTTTTTAACCGACTACATGCTTTTCTCTCCCGGCTTCCATTCTTCCATTCTTCTGTTGATTCTCTTCCTTTCATCATCAGAAATTCTTCAGCCGTCGCTTTTGCGACCCGGATAGGATCGCGAGAACTTAAAAGAACCGGGCGCATAGAGCGCCAATAGTATTTCCCTGCAAACTTTGAGTTGCAGCATTTCAGTAGATGACAACGAGAGCGAGAGCAAAAGTAGGGACGGATTTCGAGCATACTTTCTAATATATTTGTAAACAGGTTGCGAAAGTTGCTGGTGATTTAAACTTGTTGCACGTTTTGGTAGGACTCTATAAAGAAAATGGAACTTAATTGCTCAATTTACTTGTAACACTGTACTGTACGTTATCAGATCACATTTTTTAATAGAAAAATTTTATTCCATTCTTATTTGACTTCTATATATGTAATTGATTATTGTTATATTTAAATGAGCAAATGTACATTAAGTACATCCTGCTTACATGACGCTTACATGCACGCTTATCTTATCTCTTTTAGCATATATATGTATGTATGTATATATATATGTATATTTAACTTTCGGTTTACAGTTAAGGCGAGAATTTTGTAACTGTTAAGTGAGGCTGTTTCAATACACACATTATAAAAGTCTCATTTGAAAGTTACAATTCGATTGAATAAAAACCGAAAAATTTTTAATCAGATTTTGAACCTGAATCTTCGGCTCACTAAAGTAGCGCACATCACTCTGCGCCACGATCACCACTTTTTAATCTTAATGATTATAATTAAAGTAACATAATTTGGATATAATCATTAAGATTATACACAAACAAAATTTGATCTTTCAGTAATTATTAATTTGACTGTAGTCTGATAAGAAAAATAATGTTTTTCCAAAGATTTGATGCTAGGCACGTTAAGGAAAAACTTGCGTAAGACGCGCCGACAAAGCTTAGTATCCCATTAAGCCGTCCGTTTAACGATCGACTTCCCCAACGACACGCCGATTACCTCATCGAGAAAATTGGCATGCTAATTATCACGTGGGCGCGGCGGTTCGCGGCTTTTCGTTACGGCACCGCGGCGGGGCACGACCTTTCGCCGACCGGGGAGCAAACAAGACCTTTAATAAATCAGCTAATGGACGCACCGGCGGAATTGCCGGACTAATTCCGGGTCCAGGAAGTAGAACGGGTGACACAGAACGGATTACGGGTGAAATTCCCGCGTGTAGGAGGTACCGGGCGCGTCGCGACGGGACGTGTATTCTCGAGTTCACTCGTTTTACGAGGTACATGCGGATAATAAGAATTACGTTCAATTAGCCTTACGTTTTGACGCGCGTGTAATTTCCGGTTGCGTAAAGTTCACGCGTCACTATCCTCGATCTCGACTCAGACACCGAGGATTTGTTGACGACCGATCGAAGAGACTTTTAAGCCTCGAATGGTCACGAAGCAGCCGGACATCCTGATTTACGAAAGATGTATCCCCTTTTTTCCCTTGATACCCTTGATAATAGATTTTTTAAATGTATCGTACCTCTATGTGATAAAAGATTCAGGTGTAGTTTATTCTGTCACCGTTATTCCGGACGGTACGTTTCGCTTTAAAACACGGGCGAGAAAAAAATCGAGGACCGAATACGCAAGAATTAAGGTCGTCGTGATAGCTTTAGCTTCGATGCCCGTGGAGTCTTCTCATGATTATCTACTTTCTTAAACGCGATCTCAATAAATCGTTCCTTACCGCGGCGTAAAGTTAATCCTGCAGAAGCAATCTCATCTCAACTTACTGTACACACCGTACAGCCCTTCGCGCTGGCTTCGGAAATATTTCCGGGCTTTAAAGGCTACGGGCGAGGATAGGAATAGGTACGTTAATAGGAAAAGAATAGGTACGTTAAGAGAACTATCCCGGTATGATGTGACATTTACTTGAAATGATATTCAAGAACCCGAATCTGTCCGCGTAGATTCGCGGAGAAGCGAAAATAAAACAATTCTTGGTTTTTTACATACATTGTTATAATATCGGTATTTTACGTGCTTTTAATATGCACATTGTTTCTGCGCGTCCATCTGAAATTACGCTGTTTCAGTTGAACAAAAGTTTCTTCCCGCGTCAGAGACTGTCATGCTTAAACACGAAGCGCGCTTGCTGATTAATACGGATCCTCCGCGAAATGTATCATTTATCTCGTAATGTATACACATATTATAAATCAGCTCTCTCTGCACGAGTTGCGTAATACTCGAAATTCATACGAGCGTGAATTCATATTTTTGCGCGTTTATAAAACTCTTTGGACACCATTTTACTTCGAATTTCACTGCGCGAGCCGCGTACTCGGTCGTCGGTGTATTTTTTTTTATGTGATATCTGATTTCACGCTACCGCCGCTTTGAATTCTAAAGGATCAGGGATCAGATATAGGACGCACGCTCGTCTCGCGGGCTTCAAATGTAATCACGTATCCAAAGTATTCTAGAAGCATTTATTAATCTCAATTCTATTATAACTGGCAATTTTATTCTAGTATAATCTGGTCTAGTATGGAGCAATGACGATCTTATACTTTTATCGTTTTTAACCAATCTAAAATCTATTTCTGGATATTAAATTTTGCAGCTAATTCTCAGTTATATAAGACCGTCCCGATAAGATCTGTTTAATGAAGATCGTGCATTTAAAAATGACCAAAAAATATAAATTTAAAAAACTTTCTTTTTTAAGAAAGTAGTTTTTTTTCTAAACATTTTGAATTATACAAAATTATTTTTAAATATGTCTAAATATCTAAAAAAAAGAGGATGAATGTGTTGTTCTTTTGTAATTTAAATGGTCAGAATCGAATAATTAAAAAATAATTTTAAAAATTTGTTTAAAATTTTTTTTGCTTGTCACCTAGTAGTATTCTGTATTAAACCTTTGAATACATTACTGCTGATGAAATGAGAGAGAGAGAGAGACGCTGAACGTATAAAGGGAAGCTTCTCCTAGAATTATCTAAACTTGTAATGTTCGCGTTTCACATTTCACGCGACGTTATCACGGGATGAGATTTCAATAGTTTCACGTATTATGGTTGAGCTCCGTTGAAATGTTACCGTAACAAGGGTTGAAGAGCCGAGTGCGGAGACATATTATATATTTACATTGGTACCCGTAGTTAATACTGCGTATAGAGAGGACTGGAACATTGTATGCATTGGATCTGCTTCCCGCAGAGTTGTTTCACATCTAACTCTTAACATCTAGCGAATACACGTGCGAGTTTATTTATTTGTCTTTGCGCGCGTCTGTTTCATGACTTGTGGAATAAATTTTGGCGAGATACTTTTGCGGATTCGACTATCCGCACATTGAGTTCAGAAAATATATAATAATGCTATTATCTATAATAAAACACACTTCAAACAATCAAAAATATATGAAATATATTGTATTACCTTATATAGTATATTATAATATATTATACTATTTTATTAATATATAATAGTACATACTCGTATTATAAAATGATAGTATTATTTATATAATAATAGTATAATATTATAATATATTATACAATATAATACATATTAAAGCACATATATCAAAATATACGGCATAAAAATTATAAATAAAAATATATTAGATTTCTCTTCTGAGATTATCTAAAATCAGCTTAACAAAATATTTTTAAGATAAATTTTATGTTTTTCTTAATGTCTGTTAGTTTTTTTATAATAGAATGATCGAACGACGCCGCCGAAGGCGGGCGAAGTTCGATCAATATTATATTTACCGTCTCGTTCGAAGATGATAGAGAATTAACAATGTAGTCCATATATATATTTTTTGTAAAAATATATATATGGACTACATTGTTAATTCTCTATCATCGAGAACGAAACGGTTAATATAATTCCCTAACACTTAAAACGAGGGTAGTTCATACAATAAATAAGATCATCGTGATTTGCTTTAAAAATAACATTAATGAATATCAATTTATCTAAGTTTCAGCATATATATTAATGTTCGGAAAATTTGAAATATAAGGTTGAAACTTTGATGTGGTCAAACTTTTCCAGTTTCTCTTGCAAGGCACTTTGAGATCACGTTCTTCATCCCTCGTGATAGTGGAGAAAAGTAGACAGTTTAATTCTTTTTTATCCTCTTATTCTGTAGCACTTTCTGTAGCACATGTTTCTCTCACTCATCATCTCCTTCCCGCTTTCTTTCCACGCGCTCTCGGAGACTTCTTCCTTTCATTTCTCTCAGGCTGTTTCTGAACTTAACACGTGTAATTCTTTAGAGTGGACATACATCTAATGTTTCCGTGGTTGGGTAAAAACAGTCGGCGACTGCGGTCGACGTAAACTTCCGTGAGTTTCGAGGCAGTCCAAATTTAGTATACAGACAAGCGCGTGCGACATTATTGGCACACTTGTATAACAAGTGATATATTTGTAGATATTACTATCAGATAGCATTGCATTCACGTACAATGCAAAATCTGATATTTTAGTTATTAAGTTCATAAAATCAGTACTTAAATTTAACGTGATATTATTTATCTCTGCGGTCTAAGAACTTTTCTTGCTACAGCGGCGACAAAAAATTGACGTGTCACGCCGTTTAGTTAAAGACCCGTCACTGCAGTGGTTTTTTTTAGAGAGCACAGCTCCATAGTTCAGATGCGAGCTTTCCTAAACTTTCCCTTACTTGTTTTCACGAGTATCGCGATTGTTCCACACAGATGATGCACGTGAAACGTGACAATGCCGCGTACGCGGATGTTGCATCTACCACAGGTAATGGACACACATCTCGATAACGTTCAAGCTCGGCAACGCGTTCATTGTCACCCTCATCGCCGCAGAAACTCGACGCGTTTACATATTCGCTAGGATAGTATCGATCAGAGAGAGAAAAGAGAAAGAGAGAGAGAGGAGATATCGATATATATGTATATAAGAAAAGAAGGATGCGATTTTTTCAAAATAGATCGCCGTTTTATTGGGGAGGAAGGAACGTTCGCCGATGAATCATAATGGCTATCTAATAAGTTATTAATATTATCTCGATAATACTCGTTTGCGGTTACCTCGTGGTCGCCGGGTGATTAAATCACCGCGAAAGTCGGGCGATATTTATCAAACGCATAATGAAAATTAAATCCCGGACCGCGCGGTCTATCCGGACCGGATCGACGGTTGGGAAATCCTGTTGCACACTCTCCACACTACGCGCGAGAACGCCTCGCTGCTCTTACAGGCGGAGCGCATGTGTGTGGTGTTTCCGTTCATGTACCTGTGCCTGCGGCATTATCCGGCGGTTCGTGCAAAATTCGCGGAGGCGTGATCGTGAGCAATTCCCTCACGCGCCGATGAAGCGATCCTTTCAGTGGGGGATCGCCGATAGCAGGTGAATAAACAGGCACGTATGCCAGGGACCGGAGGGTTGAGCCTGGCACTTCGCGCTGCCTGCTAATGACGCCGAGCGACTGTAGAATGGACGCGCCAGTGAACGACCGGTCGAGAAATATTTTCCCCGCCGTTTTCTCTAGGTACCGCGTTTAAAATTTCGATTTTTATCTCCGTGTCATCCGCGTCTTTGTGTCGTGAGAGTCGCTCGGACCTTTCTTCCGTATAAGTTTCCAAACAATTTAATCGTATAAAGATACGAACTTTCGACATCGTCCGAAATCGAAAATTCTTCGAGAATCTTCAAAAATCTTTGAATGTTCTGGCTTAGATAGCTCGAAACTCTCGAAAGAATTCTGAATGTCCGGGAAACTTTTTTCTTACAGACGCATGTGAATCTCGAATAAACGATTAGGATTCTTGAAAATAAGATTATTGTTTATATTTGCAGGTGTGTGAAATAAAAAATGCATTGTAAAGTAATAACGTAGTTAAAAAGGAAAAATATATCCCTCTTGATACATTTAATATCTATCATTGATACATTTAAAACTTTTCAAAATCTTTCAATTTCGAATAATATTACGATTTTATGCTACCTATTTTTGAAATAATTTGATGTCTTGAGTTCGTCTTTAAGCGTGCTATTTAAAATTAACTTTCAGCAAGTGTATTATAAATTCCTTTAAATTTCATACTGTGTATATAAAACACCGCTGAAAAAATGATTGAAACTAGAAGATTTATAAAGTATAATGCGTCTTTATTTTTTATATTTTACTATCAATTATACAACAATTAGACAATATATACATCTTGTTGTTAACACATCCATGTAGCGTAGGAAGGCATTGAAGCCGTTTTGATGTGTGAATGACCCCGGGGTACAAAGTGTATGGGCTTCCGTGTGCTCTCACCATTTTAATCTGCTCCGCTCGATTTGACTCTCGAATAAACGAAGGCTGCTGTGTAAGAGAAAAAGCCGCTGCAGGAAACTGTCTATTATAAAAGGGCTGTCCTAAGTGAATTTAGTTTCTCTCTCTCTAAATTCAACTTTAGAGCCTTGTTACGTACTCTTTAATGCAATTAATAAAACAGAATACTAAATTATGTAATTAGAAAATTTATAAACGCAACGTGTCGTGAGGTGTTCTGAGAAATTATTTTATGTATATAATTACATTTCACTTATTATTTTATTTAATATATTTTATTTAATAATTATTTAATAAGCAATATTATTAAAATTTACTTTGCGATATTATTCGTTTTATCTTAATTTTTTATCATATGCTGGTTGACAAATGATGGAAATAATATATTATTTTTCTAAATAAATGAAATGAACGAGCGAGAATGCTCTTCAGGCAACTTCTATGCGTGTCGAGCGGAATATCATTGTTAATTCCAATTTGTAATTTGACACAATCCTATTAACAGTGCTATGACAACGAGCACTCGGTCTGAAATTGCGGTCAAACTAATGAGAGAGGCTTTCTTGCGAATATCTCGAATGCGCTGGGTCGTACAAGAATAGAAGCGCGGGAGACACAACAAGGTCTCTAAGAAGGTGGACCTTAGTATCCAAGAAGACGCGTCCCGTATATCTCGCACTTACTGAACAAAGTTTCCCGTCTTATAAGAGATCTTTTTGTCCTGTCTCCATTTCCCTCGTGAATACGAAAGTCCATCCGCAGGTTGGACGTCGTGGAAATAAAACCACTGACGCAGTTAGTTACAGCAGATAACGTAAAATTGCGTTGATTCAAAGAGCACTGAGGTCGCCAACGATTACGACGACCAATTGCGCGTATACGATAATTTGTTTAAATCAAAGGAGAACCCTGTTCATAACGAGCTTTTAACCTTGTAGTCGTACTAGTTAGCCGCTTGTTAAATCTCACTCAAAAACCGTAGTTCGTAAATGCAAGTTCGGGTTATTATTACTTTTCGAGCCACGTTAGAAACCCCAACGTGGAAATAAAAGTAGATCGTAAAACCATTGATAGATTTATAGTTACATAAATCGTTTAATTTATTGCAAGTTAAATTTTTTGATAATTTTTTTTACATGTCTCACTGTTGTGATTTGAGTTCAGAATTGAGATTTTAAGTACATTTGTATATATTTCTTTCTTTTGACAAAATTATTTTCTCGAGAACGTTGCTTTATGTCTATAAAAATAAATCTTCTCTAAAAAGTAAATCCACGATTCTTCGTAAGTTTATGTTTGAGATACGATTCTTAATACACAGAACTTCATCATTACTGTCATAATAAAATATCAGTTTAATTAGCATAATTAGAAAATTCGTAAGCATAAAGCGGTTGACAAGATATTTTGGAAAGTCATCTTTTTACATAATTGTTTCGTCATACAATATTATTATTAAATATCCATATTACAAAGTTATCTGTTTTAGAGTCTAGATTTGATAAAGGGTTTTAGTCATACAAATCCACACATAAAATAATTAATTACAAAATGTAATTGACGCTTTTCATTATTCATATACCTTTCCACGGTATTTTCCGTTATCCGTGCAGAAGTTTTAATTTGAAACATAAACAAACGCTCTAATATCCCCATATTTTTCGCCTTTATTTATCGAAGCAGAACTGGAGAAAAAGCTCGTTGCTCCACTTTATTCATAAGACTCGTTATTATCTGACAGCTTGTTATGGCGATAATGCATGGGTTTAGTGTCTTCAAGAATTTATAGCGACCTTGGCGCAAAGAGGAGAACCTAGGCCGTCATAAACGACACAAAAGGGGTTCAGTATAATGGGTTGACTCATCAATTAAGATCAATTATGGTCCTTGGCCCGTAGAGTTGCATATTGTAACATTTTTCTGCGAAATCTTAACGGACATTTTTCTTAAAATCCGAATTAATTTATCTCAGTATATAAATATAAATATAATATAAAAAAATATATAAATATATAACTATACAGATAATATAAAAAATGTTATTTTCAGAAAAGTCTGTCTGGAAACTAATTTATTCTTCAATACTTTGACTGCTAAGAGCTGACTTGAGCTTAATAAATCTATAATACATTATTATAATACTTTATTGTTTTTCTAATGTCTTAAAATAATTTATATTGTTTCTTTAATGTCTTATAAATATTGAGTAAAATTATTTTTAATTGAATAAATAAAATCGTCATCCATAAATGAGTGACAGGAGCTTTGCGAAGTTTACGCGTCACTCGAATATGGGTGACATGGCAGTTAAAATATTAAGAAAGTTATTGATGAAATGCATTTTTTATAGTTTTTGTATTAAAATGGATTTTAATTATTATTAACACTTTGTCGAGAAACACACCAGTACGTCATCTGTTAAATAATTTTTTAAATAAAGAGTCTATAAACATGTGTATGTACATATATTAATGGAGTTTATCAGTTCTAGCTAGAATTATCGATCTTGTCCTTAAAAAGAAAAAGAAACATTTAAATAATCAGAGACAAAAAAATTATCTAAACGTTTAAAGAGTAAACTTCGATAAGGTAAAACCTTCGCTCTCGTCGCAAGAGAGTTTTCTAGACTGGATGGAAGTGCGGTAGGTGTAAAAAAGATCGTCCCGCAGAGATCCAGAGAAAGGTATCCATTACGACGCGTGATTTTCAACAACAGACAACGTCGTGCTTTCAACACGGGTGCGGTTTCGCGTCCCGGAAACGTGTTCATTAGCATACTTCGATTAAACAATGTCCTTAGCAAGCGCGCTTTCCCCCTTCGAGTGGGATGGGAAATAAGTGCAGAGGGAAAGCTGCGGAAATGGTCCGCGGCGATACCGACGGGCGAAACGGAATTATTTATCTCGCGCTGGCCGCGCGGCATCCAGGACCTTGATAAATAGATCCTCGCGCGAAACGTTGCAGCAGGTTACCGCCGGTGCGGACTCGAGAAAGGACCATTAGGTATAGGGATCCACCGTGGTGGCAATGGCAGTAAAAAAAAAACAAAAATAACGAAAACGAGGAAAAAAGAAAGAAAAAAAAATGGCAAGCAGATCGGTCGGCGTTGCGGGATCGGCGGAATAAAAGCGGCCGTTTATAGTCGCCGCTGGGTTGCCCCCCGTCCTTTTTCATCGGGCGCATCGCTATGGAAAATTGAAATAATTAATCGTGTGTCCGGCTCTCTTTTTTCCTCTCTTTCGCTTTCTTTCTCTTTCTTCTTCTCTTCCGCTCAGCTTTCGAGGATGCATCCTGCCGTTATCATCGCGCGCCGAGCGCGGCTATATGAATCGCATTAATCAACCGACCGAAAACCGGAGCTTTCTTCCGTCTTTAAACATACATAAAGCACACCCGCGCATATTAGCACATTTACCGTGGAATCGAGCGTTCCGCAATCGATGCTTTAATCATTTGCCTCCGGGGGTACAAGCGCAAAACGCAAGAATACCCGATAACATCATAATAACTCCTCGATAACCATTTCTCGTACGATATAATACGGCGATGAGTTAATAATACCGTGTAACGTTACGATAATATAAAACTGTTAAACGTGTATTGTGCATTTCGCATTTTAAAGAGAGATTTGCGAGATGCAGATTTGCGAGATGCAATCGAGTCCCGTGGACGATAAAAAGTTAACGATAAAAACGACGTTATTAAATATTAATACGATTGATGCAGCAGTAAGGAACGTTGTCGTGATTAATGAATCATTTCATTAGCGATCATTAAATAAAGTATTTTACTTTATCGCGGCCATTAAACGCATTTCGCATTATCGCGACTATCAAACGTTTTAATGGCACGATACATGAGAGCGCGTACTTTCGCGATATTCGATGTGCACACAATCATATTATTTAATTTCGTTAATTAAAACATGATTCGACACTTTGAATTGCGTGAAATACGATTCTGCGCGGAATATATATTTTATTTATTTACGGGATATGTCCATCGAGGTTATTTATAAAATGTCGTATCGTAAGCTCTCCCTCTAGACGATCTACAATTCGTATCAGAAATCAGAATTCCATCAAAAATTTTTACGCGCCGTGTAACACGGAAAAATATTTGAAGAAACGAAAGTACTCGCGTATACATATATAAAAGATGTACTGCAATGCGCACGTGTAACCAAATATCTATATGTATATTGCGTAGAAAATTATAAATAAAACTTTATCCTGAAATTTGACACGAGATATAGAGATACGCCAAAAAAATGAGTAGTTATTTTATTTCATGTGGCATGGCACTACATCTATACTTCCTGTAGTATATAGAACCCGTATATTGCTCAGAAATCGAAATGAAACGAAATGACAAGTGCGCTTTTTATATAAAATGCACTTTGACGGATAATGAATACGCGTGTGCACGGCTCTCTCTCTCTCTCTCTCTCTCTCTCTCTCTCTCTCTCTCTCTCTC